>NW_022196102.1:959383-1112426 GCF_008641045.1 Pistacia vera | reverse complement strand
CATTTTGGTTAAATTCATTAACAACAAAATTAAAGCTCTTAATGTTACCCTTTATATAAAGTAGTTGCCACAATCATCTTTCTGATTGCCCATCAGTATCGATCTTTTGGCTAAATTTTTATTAATTTATTGTAACTTATAAAGTCATTAACAAGGTAACAAATCGGAAACACACAAATTTTAGAAAAGAAAAGACAATTTAATATTCAGGATTTTAGATATAGTTGTCCAGTTACGCCCGAAGTTGAAAACATCAAATTGTGAGAATGGTCCCTCCCATAAGCTTAGACTGAGATTTTACAGCAGCTAGCTGAAATTTGTATGAATGCCTTGGACCACCCACAGAGCCGGCTCAAGGGTAGGCAGGCTAGGCACTTGCCTAGGGCCCCAAAAAACAAGGTAAAAAAGCGTCCAATTTTTTTTTGTAAATTTTATTTTAAATATATTACAAAAATGTTAATAGTGTATAATTTCTTATCTAGATAATTCCAATGGGCCCAAAAAAAAAAAACAGAAAATACTCAAATTTATTATAAACTTTTTATATATATTCCTACCCAAAGTTTGATGAAATAGCAAGTTTATACATCTAGTTTCATATATTCCAATTTACACCCCTAAATTAACACATTGGATTTCTTTTAACAATTAATGAAAGGTTAAAATGGTCATTTATATATCTCAAATTACTCACCCAAATTCAATCTCAAAATTCAACATTCACATAAATCATCTTCACCCCTCTTTCGCCACTGACCGTTTGGAGTTGATTCTGGTCAATTTTCTCACCAAAATCGAACAGAATCATTACTTTATCATTTTCCAAGTGTTTTCCCAGTTTTGATAGCCCTTGATTTGACCAATTTTTTACGAATCTCGCAACCTAACTCCACCATGCGCAACAACCATTTCCGACCTTTTCGACACGTACCTGCATTGTTGGCCTTCCCCAACACTACCATCTTCCACCCCTCAACCCTCTCACCAAAACCCCTATCATACCTCATCTGTTTACTCCGCCAATTGCTGGCAACCGATACCTTTTGGACCGCGACTTCTTAAGCCTTTTCCGGTCAATCCTAGCATTGGAAATCACCTATTTCACGGACCATCACTTCTTCAGCATCTACTCTCTAAAACCCCCCACAACCTGACCCCGTTAGCCTGTTGGTCGTCGTCCACCTCTCTTAGTGACTTTATATTTCAAAAGGTAAGAAAAATAAATTTGAAATAATTTTTTTAATATATGTTTATATTATTAGAAGGTCTTCAAAGTAACTCTTATCTAGGATCACAAATATTCTTGAGATGGTCCGACCACCCACTACAAATTGTACAAGACAATTCATTCTCAATTTTCAGATGCTTTAATGAACATTGTAGTCAATAACTCGTTGGTGGCTCTAGAAATAGCCGAAGAGGGAGGCCTATTGCTGAATTATTATCCGCCTCCCAAAACTTTGTACTGTATTTAGTAAGCCGAATTATTAGTTTTAGATTCAGCCCAATGGGTATCAATTAGCCCATTTTAGTTTTTCCACTCAGATGGTTTCACTTTCTTCCTGTAACATTTGCCTTTCAGGCCTTGATACCAACAATAGAGAGGTGGCTTACCAACCTTAACAGAAAAATTCTTGAAAAAAAATTGGATTATTTTCAATTTCTATTCCATGCAATATTAGGGGAAGAACAATTGTTATTGGGGGTACCTTTCTTATATCCCTATCCCTATTCAAACCAATATCTCTATATTAGGGATGGGCACGGGGCGGATCGAGGTCGGGGACCTCATCCCCTGCACCCGAACCCGCCTCCAAGGGCAGGTTTGACGGGGGATCCCTACACCCACCCCGTGGGGGAGGAGAGACCCCCACCCCGCTCGGCTTAACAAGGTTTTATCGGGCAGAATTACCTGTGGGGAATAATCCCATTAAAAAAAAAAAAAAATTGAAAATGTGACATTACTAAAGAATAGTTTAACTTTTCAATTAAAGTTGAGATATCAATTGATTCAATTTTATATCTCAATATAGTTAATAATGATGTACTATATTAAAAAGTAAAATCAAAATGTCACGCTCATTATTTAAATTAAACAAATTATTATATGCAATAATTTTTTAAAATACCATCTTTAATTAAGTACATAGTTTTTAACGAATTTTGAAGTTAAAAGAATCAGAAAATATATATTCACATTTTTGAATTAAGAGAATCAATTTAAGTTGTTGCAATAACATGATTATACAAATTAAATATGGATTAGGTTGGGAAGGCAACTTTCCAATTATTCACATATTTTTTGGACAAGGTAAATAATTTGACCATAGTAGTAGTTACAAAAAATATAAACTAATTTTATCAGATGATTAGAGTTCTATGAAAATTTTCAAACAAACACACTTTTACATCGAAAGACTTAATTAGAACTATAGTATTAGTACATTATGTTTTTAAGAATCGGGTGCGGGCACCCAGTTATGGGCTTTTTTTGGGACCCACACCAGCACCCACCCCTGACTCTTTCAGGGAATCCCCACCCCATTCGGGGCGGGGCAGTTAGGTTAAACGCCCATCCCTACATAGAAGTCTAGATTGTATTATGTCATTGTCATATAATATATATAGAATTGAAGTTGATAAAAAAAGAAAAATCGTTCCCTTCATATTTCTATCTAATTGCGGCGTGATGATCTTGAATATTGAGATTCATTACCATATAAATGATAATGAGCAACAATTGATAATACAATTATACATCGCAGAATCAAGACTAAGGAACTGCTCTTTTAGGGGGCAAACAAATAATTTCGAATTTAAGTAAGACATGACAAACTTGCTACAGAAATTATCATTAATCAATTACTAACTCAATGTAACTAAGCGAAATTATCTTCATTTTCCGAAGCGTTGGAATGAGGAAAAAAGTGAACTGTCAAACGTGAAGTTTGGATCGAATTCAGCGTTACCAAATGGGAAATCCAGGCTGCCAACAGTTGGAGAATTGGTTGCTGAAGAAGTAGCAGCTGAGACAATTTCATTGAGTTCTGACTGATCAGAACTTCGAAAGTTAAGATTCCCTTGAAAGCTATTCATCCCACTTGAAGAAGCCGAGAAATAATTAGTCCCAGACGTCGCTGGAGATATAAACGAATGTGAAAAGTTTCCTGTGAAATTGTTATTAACCATGGAAGACGAGATCACATGACTTTCAGTGTTTGTATTTGATATAGAAGGTGGAAAATGAAACGAAGCAAGTGACTGCTGGTGAACGTCTAAATCTTCTGTGACAATTGTAAGGCCTTCTCTCAGATTCAAGAGTGCCTCTTGTTGTTGTTGTTGTGGATGAGTAATTTGCAGTGGTTGGTAATTGTGTTGTTGTGGTTCAATATTGCTATTGATGATTGGTTCTTGATTTTCAAGTGGCGCTGAGGAAGAAGCAACCATTTTAGAGGCTTGTGCACAAGTGTGCCTTCCACGATAGGTTATCTCAAAGATTGTGGGATCTTTGTCGGATCTTTGCACTTGTTTTGTGGCCAAGCAGCCTTGGACATTTCGATGAGTGCATCTGTAGTAGCCCCTGTGAGAAAAAAAAAAAAAAAAAAAAAAAAAGAAATTAAATTTCAACCAAACATTGAGAAACATCTTTGTGGCATAAAATTGACCAACGATTTTTGATAGATAATGAGGGAATTAAATAGGGTAATTCACATGATGGCCGAATTTTTCGCCATCAATTTCTATGAACTTGCACCGTCCAATTAATGAAGATGACTTATAATTTGCTGCGCTTTGGGTTCTCACATTCTTGGGTAGTAATGAAAATTAATATGGCCATGCATATTGGTGCAAAACATGGAATCAAGGGCCACAACTTCAACTTAGTAAGATTCCATAACGAGTGAGTTTAAGATTATCTTCTTTGCTTCCTGCTCAGAGACACATAACTCTTTATAGTATTTATGTGCTTGCGTATGCACGTATTTTTTGATTTATATTCGTTTTGAGTAATGTTAAGAGCACTTCATGCTGGCAAAGAAAATAGATGAAAACATTTCTTAATTATATATATACCGTGGATGTTTGGCTCCAAGAATATCTTTCTGCCCATATTTTCTCCAGCTAAAGCCATCATCAAGAGGCCCTTCCAATCCTGCTCCTGGACTAACACGCACCCGTTTTGTCCACCTTGGAAACGTCTTTCTGCAACACACAAATTCAAAAGACAAAAAAGCTCAGAACCACCGTACAAGAAACTTAAAGTATGAACAGTTATAAGAAGTGGATTATGAATAGTTTAATTTACTATATAGTACCTCTTTTTTGAGCCATCCTGCTCCGTCAAATCACGATCCGAGTCCTCACTCCGGGGGCTTCCACTTAGCGGCGGGGACTCGATTCCGAGTCCTGCAGGCTGTGGCTCGCCCACTGATGTACTGCTGCTGAAGTTGAGAATAGAAAGCGCTTTCTCGTATGACGATACAATCTTTTGTACCAATATCTCACGAGTTTCATGGGAGGAATATGGCACATTTAGATTAAATTGAAGTTGCCTTGCCAACTCCCTCCCTTGTGTTAACTCATTTATCAGGTGGTTGTTTTGCTCCCAGTCACCCATATTCTCCATCTATTAAATGGCTCGAAGAATGGACAACAAAACAGTATCTCTAGACACAAAAGGTATAAAATATTGAAGAAGCTATATGATCATACTATAGCTTTAGCTGGGAAGTTTATAAAAGAAACCGTTAATGGCGAAAAGTTGCTGTTAACTTGAAGAAGAAAGAAGGTAGCAGTGAATAAAGAAGCTAAATGTATGAATTGTTGCGGAACATGAGTTGTGGGTTAAATTGAGGTGAGGAAGAATGGAGATGGGTTTGTGATTTATTTAAGGGGATAAGAGTTGCTTTCTGTTTAAATGAAGAAAAGTGAGGGAAAGTTTGACTGAAGAAATTAAAGAAAAGTTGATTTTCTTCGTATAAGACCGGTCTTTGGTCATAGGAACAATCTATAGGTTCAAAGAGTGAACAAAGTCCACTGCTGACCATTTCTCCTTTGCGTACTCCTCTGACGCTCTACACATGCAAATTCCCTCACAATTTCATTTTTACTTTCCCTGTATATAACTTTTACATGAGTTTTAATTTTGTTATTATTATTATGAATTTATGTATAAATCTTAAATTAATTTAATAAATATGAATTTAAAACATTAATCACATAAAGTAATTTTTTTTTTTTAAATACGAAATGATTATCAAGTATAATTGTAAGAATAATCAAGATTATAACTATCTATATAAGGGCTGATATATGTTGATGTCATTTTCACCGATTAGAATTTAACAGATACTTCCACCAACCAGAATTCGACACGCAACCGAAGGCAATAATAAGAATATTAGCTATCAAAATCTAAACTCAAATCGCCTCAAGAATAGGCATAAGTGAATTTGGTTCGTACACCTATCCAAACATCATTTAATTTAAAGATATACTCGGGAGTTCTCCGAGAAGGTAGGAAGAATCTTCACGCCATCAGACTACTTGTAAAAACGACTCATTATCTTGAACAAAATGGGTATAAATAGATAACTCTCCCCTTAAAAAAAAAGAGGTTAGACACACACAAATTACACAAAACAAATAACAAACACGCAATTAAAAAGATACCGACTTGACATTTTCTTAAAATACAAACACTTGTAATCACAAACGCAGATTGCGATCATTGTAAACTTGTGTAACAATAAAAAAAGAATCCTTATATAAACAACCAAATGTAAGGATCGCTTTTAAGCACCTGAATCATTATAAAAACTCTTTAATCAACTTTATTTTTACGTACTTGTATGCAACTGCTATCACAGTACTTTATCTATTTATTATAATCGGTTCACGTGTAATTTTTTAGTATTTTACATGTGCGAATTTGTTAGTATCAAAATCAAGCATCAATATATATATATAACAAAAAAACAAAAAAAAACTAAATTAATTAGATCTTCGAAAGAATTAATTTTCAATTTGGTCTGGCAATTTTTGTACGAACATTTGATCAATTATTCCAAATGAGTCAATTGCATTTGATGATTGATTTTTTTCGCGACTATGATAAATAAGTAAGACAAAAATATATAAGGTAAAGATTTTGATAAAATAGAATTATATAAATTTGATAGGGATATAATTGACAAATAAAAATGTTATTAATTCAAATGCTCTAATATTAAGATAAAAACCAAGTTTTTTGACATTTTGATTTTATCTAATTATTTGATAAAAACAAAAAAAACAAAATATAAATAAATTATTCTGACTTAACTAACAAAATATAAATTATTTAATATGATATATTTTATAAGAATAATATTATATTTACAACCAAGTCATACGACTAGACAAAAATCAAAAGATAAAGTAGTCAATTTACATAAATTTTATGTAATTTTTATCAAATTGTATAACTATGTTATAAGCAAAATATTATTGATTTTATAATAATAATAATAATTAATACATGAAAATAGAGATTTTATGTTATGAACTTACACTATTTCCTGAACTTAAATAAATTTTCAACTTAATGGTATAAATAATACTACACCAACAATCCTCTCTTACAAACTTTCTTTTACAATCCTGATGTGACAGCTCACAATTGGTCAGTTTATAATAGATCCTATACGAGTCCTGCATAGGTCTTACTAATTAATTGTGAGCTGATTAATTATAAATTATTACGTTAAAATTGTTAGAGAAAGTTTACGAGGGTTATTGGTGTAGTATTACGCTGGTGGCATTATTCAAAATATAGTCGAATTCACACTAAATCCTGGACCCAAAAAATAGTTGGATCCGGGTCGGGTTGATCCGGTCCATTAAACTTTTTAGTACACCTCTCCAAAACCCTAAAACTCACGTTCTTTCATCGTCTGAATCTGCAAATCTCTCACACAAACCACAAACAAAAATTTTACCGAAAATGAGACATCAATGGCGTTATCTCCTATTCCGAAAGTACCCTCGTTCGCCTCTCCAATTTCCCACAGTGCCTTCTTCCCAGGTACACTCCAGTCTATGTAACTCTCTCCATGAATCACTTCGTACTCTTTCTTCAAACATTCATACAAGCACGCACTATCTCAGCGACACCGGTTCACAAAGACCCAGTTTCTATTTTCACTTTAAAAACCCCGTAAAATCTAAAAGTTCAATAGTTTATAAGAATCCCATGAGTTGTAGCTTCTCATCTGAGCCAGCAATGGAGCTGAAAGACTCAGACTTCATGGTTGTTAGTGATATTTTCAATAAGTTTAGTGATGTTAATGATATTAACAAAGAGTTGGAATCGAGTGGTGTTCTCTTTACTCATGAAATGGTGCTGAAAGTGTTGAGTAATCTCGAATCGAGCCCAGATGTGGCTCGGAGGTTTTTTTATTGGGTTTCGGAGAGAGAGAGCGCGAGATTGAGCTCGAAATCATATAATTTGATGTTAAAAATTCTGGGTGCTAATGGGTTTATTGAGGAGTTTTGGGCTCTGGTTGATGCTATGAAGAAAAAGGGTTATGGTGTATCTGGCCATGTGCGTAATAAAATGACTGAAAAGTTCGAGAAAGAAGGTTTAGATAGTGATTTAGAGAAGTTAAAAGGGGTTTTTGCTACTGGGTCGATTGATAATTCAATAGAGAAGATTAGCTCTAGGGTGTGCAAGATTGTCAGAAGTGAGGTCTGGGGTGATGATGTTGAGAAGCGGTTACGAGAACTGAATGTTACATTTTCTAGTGATTTGGTTAAATTTGCAGTGGAAAATCTTGGTGATGACCCGATGAAAGCATTGATATTTTTCAGGTGGGCTGAGGAGAGTGGTTTGGTGAAGCACGATGGGAAGAGTTATAATGCCATGGCAAGAGTTTTGGGGAGGGAGGATTGCATTGATCGGTTCTGGAAGGTTGTTGATGAGATGAGGAGTAGAGGGTATCAGATGGAGGAGGAGACATATGTTAAGGTTTTAGGGAGGTTCTCTAAGAGGAAAATGGTTAAGGATGCCGTGGACTTGTATGAGTTTGCAATGGCTGGTAAGAATAAGCCTTCAGTGCAGTGTTGCACGTTTTTATTGAGGAAAATAGTGGTTGCTAAGCAGCTGGATATGGGTCTTTTCTCAAAGGTTGTAAGTGTTTTTACAGAAAACGGGAATATATTGACGGACTCAATGCTTAATGCAGTTTTAAAGGCTTTGACTAGTGTTGGTAGGTTGGGAGAGTGTAAAAAGATCTTCCAAGTGATGGAGAAAGGTGGGTTTGTAGCTAGTGGTAATATGAAGAGCAAAATTGTGTTTAGGCTTAGTAGTGGTGGTAAAAAGGATGAAGCGGGCGAGTTTATGGATCATGTAGAAACTTCAGGGAGTGATTTGGGCCACAAGACGTGGGTGTCTTTGATTGAAGGGCATTGTGTAGCTGGGGATCTTGAAAGGGCATCCGAATGTTTCCAAAAGATGGTTGGAAAAGAGGGTGCCTCTTGCGCTGGCCATGCCTTTGAATTGTTGGTAAATGCTTATTGCAGAAAGAACAGAGCAACAGATGCTTGCAAGCTTGTGCATGACTATGTCAGAGAAAATCATTTACAGCCTTCACATACAACATACAAAGAATTGACAAAGAAGTTATTGGTTCAGCGCAGGTTTGAAGATGCTTTAAGTCTCGTGGGTTTAATGAAGAGTCATGGTTTCCCACCTTTTGTTGATCCATTTATTGATTATGTGTCGAAGTCTGGAACTGGTGATGATGCTATTGCTTTCCTAAAAACTATGACCTCAAAGAGGTTTCCTTCTACGTCTGTGGTTCTCCGCTTGTTTGAAGCCTTTTTCCAGGCCAGAAGGCATAGCGAAGCACAAGATTTATTGTCTAGGTGCCCAGGTTACATCCGCAACCACGCTGATGTTTTAAATCTCTTCCTCGTGAATAAATCTAGTGGAGGTTCTGCTGCTGCTGTGGCTGCTTAGGCTTCAGTGTGGTGTATTTTCTTTGTATTTTTTGAGGTTGATGTAGCATGGCATTTATTCAAAAATTTTTGGGTATGAAAATTTTGACACTCATCATAGCAAATCTGTTTCCTGCTGGCACATCATCAACTTTTATTAAGTGGCAAATAAAACTTTTAAGGTATTCAAGTTTCACATTTTACTGTGCTTTTAGATATTTATGTTTCAGTTTCCATACGCCCATATAGTATCTGAAATCCTCAATGATCTATGAATGACTAAATTGAATCAAAAACCAAATACTTACAGTTTTATTCAATAGCTTGATGGAAGTTAAATTGTCAAATTCATATGTAATATGTATGTAATATGTATCTGAAGTTTTTATTGTAACTGTAATGATTCTTCGAGTTTCAACTTACAGGAACCATCTTTGAAATGTGTATGTAATTGCAAGGTTTACAGCAAAAGACTGTTTTTACTTCTGAGTTTATGTTCTCAAATGATGATCCCTAACATGTTCTGTTTGTTTAAATTTAGTTAAATCATTTATTTCTTTTCCAGATTATGTGGTACTTCAGCAGTAGGTTTATTAGGTGCTTTTGATATTGAACCATATGAACATTTGGACGAGGTAAGATGAATGTGTTTAACAAGTTGAACTAGTCAACCTAGTTTCTGTACTGTATTAGACATAGTAATGGTTAGATCCAGGTCACTTGTTGTATGCCTAGTTTCGATTCATGTTTTTCTTTGGCCATGTTTCCCCAAAGTGCATTAGAAATTTATCATACCTGTCTGCTCTCTAACTAAAAACTGGTCTTAATCATTAATTGCCTTGAAACTTTTTGGATAGAGTCAGTTACAAGCGCACATGGCAGAAAGGTTATTACAAGGTATAGGGTATGAAAGTAGATGGATTGGGATAATGCTGGAAGTATTACTATTAGATTATTGTTATTTGGAGAGAGATTAGTATCAATAAGGACTATGGGTGGTGGATCATCTTATGGTGGGTTTTGCATTGCATTGGGCTTTAGGCTTAAAGCCAATGTCTGTCCAAGCCTACGTGCGGTTGACAGCCCAACAAATACCATATTAGCATATACACATAAAAATTTGTAATCATTGGACACTTGGAACGAACACAAAACGGCATATGGATTGAGTGTGAATGGAGGACTCTGTGGATGACAAAATCTCTTATAGTTTGTGTGAAAGCATTCAAGCAATAGTAGTATGTGACGTGAAATTGTGAAAGAAAATTTTGGCTACAATTAAGGTGTTTGTGCTATTGAGTCAATCTCTGATCTCTCAACCTGACTGTTTGACTTGCACGCTCTGCTGCCCATCAACATCAACTGCATTATCAGTTATCTGAAATGGTTAATTAATTCTATAACTTGCCACATAAAATCTGAAAATTAGAGATAATCATAGCTGTAATGCCATTCTTATCGTTCCAAACAAGGGTTGAGTTAGCCCATTTTGCTATTTCTCCACCCGAATTTTCCTTGTTTTAATTACCATAAATTAAGTAAATCTAGCAAAACAATGAAAGTGACATTAGACAGACAAGATAACAGAAAGATGAGCCGAAATTTGAGAATTATGGGGATTCCTTACACACTTTAACCCATAATTGTAATTAATAATAAAAAGCATATACTTCTCCGGATTCTTTGTCCACAGCCTTCCATTTTAATCTATAAATATACATATCCAAATCAATTCACACCAACTTAAGTGAGAGTAACGGAAAGGAGAGATGAAGTCCAAATTCTACTCTGTTTCCATCAAATTTCTAATCATTCACCTTCTGTCAGTTCTTTGTGTTTCTCAAAGCTTCGATTTCTTCTACTTTGTTCAACAAGTAAGTGGTAATCTGATTAATCTTTCGTTTGCTTTGTGTTTGATTCGAGTTGAGTTTAAAATTGCGTTATTGTACAGTGGCCAGGGTCGTATTGTGACACATCACAGAGTTGCTGTTATCCAACGTCGGGAAAGCCTGCACCGGACTTCAGTATTCATGGACTCTGGCCTAATAATAACGATGGCAGCTATCCTTCAAACTGTGATCCCAATGATCCCTTCGATAAATCTAAGGTACTTCATTTTTTTTCATGCATTAGGTGCTTTCTTTCCAAAATAATTGTATATATATGCTGGACTGGTTCAAATGCATCCCTCATGGTTCTTGTAAAATAATACTTTATCTGCCATAATCAGCCATTTATAAAACTGATTAAACAAAATTATATTTGCTTGTTCGGTAACTTCTTAAATGTGCCAAACGAAACATATCATCAAACTTTGAATAAAACCGTGACCGATGTTTTTTTTTCTTTTTTTAATGGGAGGTGAGAAACAGAGTATTGTCACCAGATTAGTTAGGCAAGAGAGTTGCAGAGTGCTGATATCTCGCCCCTTTTTAAGCATTATGAATACACTTATGAGCCAAAGACAAAATTATGTAAAGGAATACAATCACCATTTCATATTGTCCCTTTGTGAAATAAGGAAAGTAATAACAATTAATGTTCAATAAATGGGATTTAATTAGGCTTTTAAGGAGTTTAGTAGAAAATGTTTTTTTTTTTTTTTTTTTTCAACTCTTTTGAGACCCGTTAGGTTTTTTATCTGAACAACCATATAATTAATTTAAATCTCTAATATTTTTCGTGTCTGAAGGTGTTTAATTTAATATTTTAGATATATATTTAGAGTTCAAAGTTTTAAATATTGAAAAATATTTGTTTTTAAAACGTTTTAAGTCCCTTTTCTTTTTTTTCTTTTTTTTTAAATATGAAAACTTATATTTGAATTATATATGAAACAAACCCAAACGTTCGTTTTTCTGTAAGTCGTCTATTTATCATTGTACAGATTTCAGATCTGACAGGCAGTATGGAAAAGAGCTGGCCATCACTGGCTTGCCCAAGCAGCAATGGGTTAAGCTTTTGGTCACATGAATGGAATAAACATGGAACCTGCTCAGAGTCTGTGCTTAACCAACATGGTTACTTCCAAGCTGCTCTCAACTTAAAAAACCAAGTCAATCTCCTCCAAACTCTAAAAACTGCAGGTAATCATCTCTGCCTTTAATGCAATACCAAAATATCATTAATTATATTATATTTAGAGATTTTATATTTCTAGTTATATATGCGATGGTCTAGGAATACAACCAAATGGAGAGTCTTATAGCTTGGAAAGCATTAAAGGTGCTGTAACAAAAGGAAGTGGGTACACCCCATGGGTTGAATGCAATGCTGATGAATCGGGAAACAGCCAGCTTTACCAGATTTACTTGTGTGTAGACACATCTGCCGCCAATTTCGCTGAATGTCCAGTGTTTCCAAAGGGAAAATGTGGCTCCCAGATTACATTCCCTTCCTTCTAGTGGGAGTATTATATCTTTTTTAATAAATTTAATAGAAGATTGATCTACAAACACTTTGTTGCATTCTTGTTATATTCTACCATCTGTTTTTTTTTTTTTTTTTTTTTAACTATTTTGTACCAAGTAACAGATAAATCAGTATGGCTTTCCAAGGTAATAACAGGATTTATTAAATTGGCTATGCATGTTGAGTGTGTTAAAATAACTTGCCACAAGTTTACTTCTTCAATTACCTAAACACAACACTCTGAAACCGTGAAGTTTACAAATTGGTCATGCTTAATGACCTAAGTCTAAAGGTGGAAAAATAACCCGTCCAGCTTGGCCCGCAACGGGTTATAGGGATTGGCGGGCCCAGTTAGGGCGGGTCGAGTTAGGCCTGCCTCTTGGCCAGAAAGGCTGGCCTAACCCGACCCGCCAACCCTAACCCGATGGGTTTTGATGCGAGTCGGGTTGGGTTAGCCCATAATTTTTTTTATTTTTTTGTTTTTTAATTTTTTCTTTTGTGTAATTGTTTTTAGTTAACTTTTTAAATATCAATAATTCAATTAAATTAATTTTTTTTTATTGTTAACATTTCAAATATTAAATCAATTTTAATACAATAAAATTGTAATATAAGAAAAATTAGATTTATTCATTTATCAAAAAATAAAATAAGAAATTACAACAATTATTGCCTCATTAAAAACCTTACCAAGAAAAACCTAATGGGACAAAAACTTGGTAAGGAAAAAAGAGTGCAATAATTGACAATTAATTTACAAGTTACGATTTACAAAACAACTAATTTGGGGGTTGACTAGGACCTCACTCATCTGTATCATCTATATTACAAAATTGAAATGATTATATTAAAGTACCGTCGACAACCTCGTATTGATCCTAATGACGCGACCGTTCCTAATCTCGAAAACATGTGAGAACTTCAATCATTTTTTGTGAAAGTTTAGTTCTCCTTTCATTTAAAATTCTTTCACTTGCACTAAATGTTTGTTCGGATGAGATGGTTGAGACAGGAACAGAGAAAACATCCAAGGCAAGTCTTGATAATACCAGAAAAATATATTTTATGTTTTCCAATATTCTAAGACATCAAAGTTGGTTCTTTGTTGTGGATCTGCTAGTAACACTTTAGGGGTTTCCAAATATTGGTGAAGCTCATTACTCTATAACTGCATGGAGGACAGTACATTCGTTGTTGGTGCTTCTGAAGAGGAGGTTGTGCTTCGGGTTCGGGCCCTCTTCGCCCTATTAAATGCACTCCAAGAGTAGAAGTCTTCATTTGTTTCTTCTGATGCAACTTCCCCGGGTATTTCGCGTCTTTGCTAGTTCACATACCTGTTTTCATAGTGCAAATATACCTCTGCAAGACGCTCTCTTACCTCTCCTAATTGATTGGCATATGCTTCGTTTTGTAAATTTTCAGTTAATGTGTCTAAACCATTTTCTAAATCTGCTACTTTAATTCTAGGATCAAATATAACACCTAAACAATAAAGAAAATGATGGGTTTCCAATATTTTTTCCATTGCCTGTATTGGTTCCGCTAAAATTTCATTGTTTATGTTTTTTTCTAAATAAATCTGATTTTTTTATAATTGTATGTATTACCTATGTACTAGTAGGATAATACACACCAAAAAGTTGTAAAGTGGATTGGTAAAATTTTTTAAGAAAATAATGAAATTTTTTAACTATATGCCAATCATTTTCTACCAAATAATGAGGACCTCTATTATTTGCTATAAAATAACTATTAAATTTGCATAAGGTAAACATGAATCAAACATTAAATAAGTACTATTCCATCTAACAGGTATGTATAATGCAAAAGTTCTAGGAGACATATTTGATTTTATACAAGCATCTTAAAATTGAGCATTTCTTTTATTACTACTAGTAATTCAAGCTAAAGAATCTCTAATTCTATCAATATTATTTTTAATTTTTTTCATACCACTTTTCACAATTAAATTAATAATGTGAAATACACAGCGTTGGTGAAAAAACTTTAAATTGTCATAAAAAAATATAATTAATTTTAAAAAAAATCTATAGTTGTACTATTAGCACTTGCATTATCTAAAGTTAAACTTATCACTTTATTAACAATATCATAATCTTCTAAAACTTCAACAATTTTATTATAAATTTGTTAACCACTATGATTCACATCCATTAATCTAAATCCCAATAAAGATTTATTTAATTTACATTCGTTATTAAAATAATGACTAATCATACAAATATAATCTTGTTTAGCTCTACCACTCCAAATATTGGCGGTTGGAGCCACACTAATATGACAACTATGTATTTTATTTTTTAATTCTAATTTCATTTTCCCGAACAATTTTATTAAATCATTTCTAGTTGCAGTTTTAGAATAACTTTTAAATCCTGAAAAAAATGAAATTTTTAATAAATCTTTCAAAATATTTATCTTCAGCCATATTAATAGGTTGATCAGTTGCAGCAATATATAAAGCTAATTGTTCCATATATACATCATAATTATAACGCCAAGTAGTACCAATATTAGTTATTTGAGTTTGATTGGTTTCTCTATTTTCATGTTGAGTAATATGTTTATCAGCATGCCTTTTTAAAGTAATAGTACCATTACCTGAATCAGCTTTATAAATATTTCCACAATACTTGCATCTTTCTTTCTTCACTTGAACTTCATTTTTTGTCTCGTAAAACTTATCAAAATGCACCTAAACGTCTTATGTGTGCCTGTCGTCGGTTTCGACAACAATTGATGAACCCGCTTCTGCTTGAGATGAAGTTGGATGAGAATGACTTCTAGAGCCACCGGGAGCTGTAGTAGCATGGGGAGGAATCGGGGAAATATTATAAGGTGTATCAGATTTTGAGATTGGGAAAGCGGGACTATTTGAATCTACTGCATTTATGTTAGTAAATTTAGGGGGACTAGGATAGTTTCCTTCATCATCGAAATCGATCGGATTGAAATATCTATCCATTGTAGTTAAAAAAAATAAAAAAATTATATAGAAGAACTAAAAAATTAAAGAAGGAGAATTGAAATTTGGAAATATGAATTGAAATTGCAAAAACTAATAAAAATTAAAATGAGAGCAAACTAACAACAAAGAGAATAATTGAGAGATTTCAATAGAGATTAGAGAAAATGAGAGAATGAGAGAATTTGAGATGTGAGAAAATATGAGAGTTTAGGGCCTATTTATAGAAAAAATGGGAAAAAAAAATAACGAAAAAGACTCTTCTAACTGTTATAAAATAACTATATTTCAAAGGTAAAAAGGGCATTTGCAAAAAAAAAAATTATTATTATTTATTTTTTTTAAATTTTTTTCTTCTAACTCGCAGGTCAACCTAGCGGGTTGAAAACTCCCAACTTGGCGGGTTAGAGGGTTTTTCAAAAAGAAAAAAAATTAACTCGCTGAGGTTGACATATTAAAACTTGGTCTGCCCGACAAGGTATATGCGGGACAGATTCAATCCGACCCGTATTAGGATTGACCCATTTAATCCAACCCATTTATTCTACCTCTAGACCTGACAACAATATAGTGGGGTTTGTTGTTTATCAAAGTAATTAAAATCAAATTCAAGCAACATATATCACCTACTCTATACGTCACTCGTTTTAATATGCTTTTAAACGAGTGGATTATAAAAAAGGATTCAACAAGTAGAATTTCGGGGAATCGATGGCTCCTTGTGCTTGGTGTGCACGAAACATTTGTCAATGACGTTAATTATCCATTACAAAAGGTAATTGTAGATGCCGTGGGTTCTCTATTAAGTTACATAAATATCTAAAAAACTGAAACCGTCCAAAAAAAGGTGCTTTATGAGGCCAATTGGCATAAAGGTCCAGGTGATGCCACGTTGCATTAAACACAGTTGACTTGCACGCAATATTGAGACCAACTAACATAAATTGCTAATTAAACCACTTTTAAACCTCATTAATTGCACTGGGGAGGATAATTTAATAATCAGTTTATACAGGCTACGTGGATAATAACTTTTCAATTTTGTCTTCTCACGTCAGCAATCCTATAAACTCTGCCTCTTGTTCTGGTTCTGGAGTTTAATTATCTATTAATTGTAGGGTTTCTTCATAGTCTTTCCTGGAACGTGCAGGAGAACTGAATATGCATGTTTTAAGAGAGAATCAAACTGAAACTAAACTACTTTTACAGGCAAATATAAATGTTAACGAGGATATATAACCAAAAAAAACTAAACCTGGTCCGGGATTATACGTAGAAATACATGAGAGACCTGATGTATAGTTAATTTTAAATCTGCGTAATAATTTACTGAAATTAGATCACTCTCTCTTCATTTCAACTTTTGATCGAATAAACAAATCTTAAGTTCACTTAATTAATAATTAAAGAGATGAGGAGGCACATACATGAAATAATAAATGTTGGAGAAAAGGTTAGGAAATACAAAAAGGCAAGCAAACACATAAGACATAACAATCGTGAAGAGACCGTTTTGTACGCAAACTATGTGATAAAAAAGAAAAAAGAAAAAATAAAAGACATAGACTGTCTCGGATATTCTGCTCATTTTGCATATAAATCCATGTATCTAACCAGCAAATTACCAACCTCTCTTCTTTATCACTTTTGAGAACGAAATTACACCACATTAAAGATGAAACGCTCCTTTTCAATCTTCATCAAGCTTTTCGTAATATTGCAATCTATTTCAGTTCTTTGTGTTTCAGAGGAATTTGATTTTTTCTACTTTGTTGTACAGGTGAGTGAGAGCATTCATAATTGTTCAATGGTTGCAAATACGATGAAATATAAGTTGAGACTTGAGATAAAATCAATTTATAAAGTTTGTGTTCATCATGATGTATGCTTAATTTGTTTTGATCTTTGGATGCAGTGGCCAGGATCATATTGTGATACAAAGAATCATTGCTGCTATCCAAAGAGTGGAAAGCCTGCAGCTGATTTTGGTATTCATGGACTCTGGCCTAATTACAAGGACGGTTCATATCCATCAAACTGCGATCCTGATGCCCTTTTCGATGAGTCTCAGGTGCGATTCTTGATTAAAATGACTCAAGTTACCATCCTAGTATCACTTCTCTTTCAAAAAAAATTAATTATGTCCGGTTGACAAGGTTAGCTATATATGAGATTTCAATATAGAATAGAACAATGTTAAAGTATCATGTGTTCATTAGATTGATGCCACTTAATTGGTGTTACAAATTTAAATTTAAATATTCTAAATCCTAACAGTCTCTCTCTATATATATGTCCACAAGAAGCGTGAAAGAGGTTCATATATATTGCACTAATAAATGAAAAAGATGATCTCTCTCTTTGAGCTGTCAAATTTTCCATGGATGATTTAGGTTTACTGTTTTTGTTTATTTTTTGTATATAATATGGAACAGCTTACAGATCTGATGAGCAAAATGCAAAAGAGTTGGCCAACGCTATCGTGTCCAAGCAACGATGGGTTGAAGTTCTGGTCACACGAATGGGTGAAACATGGGACATGCGCGGAGTCTGAACTCGACCAACGTGAATACTTCGAAGCTGCTCTCAAATTGAAAGACAAAGTTAACCTCCTTCAAATTCTCAAGGATGCAGGTACCTGCTATCCACCATATATATATATTCATTTCATTAATTCTTCATGCAATGAATTAACCATCATGCATGATTTGTCTTTTAATTCCCGTTTCTAAAGTACAGGAATCAAGCCAGACGATAGATTTTACGACTTAGACAAGATTAAAGATGCCATAGAGGAGGCTACTGGGTTTACTCCAGGCATAGATTGCAATGTTGATTCCTCACATAACAGCCAGCTTTACCAAATTTATCAATGCGTGGACACTTCGGGTTCTGACTTTATCCAATGTCCAAGGCTGCCAAGGAGCAGATGCCCTTCAAGGGTTCAGTTCCCGAAGTTTTAGAAATTGTCTACATCGATCCATAACCCATTTTTTTCTTTATTTCAATAATTGTTAATTTAATCTGATTCCTGTTTCTCTATAATAAAATTTTATGAATTAGAAAATTTGATTGACACGGCCGGAATTGAACGAACAGTATTTGTTAATCAGAATAACTAAAATTTACGGGTCAATAAAGAAGTATGCTATAATTTAACCAATATAAGACTGTAAATGGCCTATAAATATGAGTAAAACATACTTTAAAACTGGAGAAATATGAAAACACTCCTTATTGATTGTAATTGTATGCCTCAAATTACACTTAAATCTAGTCTTGATGTTATCTTATTTTTCGAATAAAGGTGTGATTAAATAAAATGAAAATGGGGGGATAATAATGGAAAGCCATCTTAAGTTCACTGGGTGTCAGAAATTTTTTTATTTGTTCTATTGGTTAGCGAAAAAGAAAATTCAAGAGGTATGTCACTAAAGTATTAGCATGGATAAACGGTTAGTAAATGGTTTATCGAATATAATCGATTATGATGAATCACATGGACGTGGTCAATGATGCACGTAGAATCATGCTAGTATACCACTGATCCTTAGACCTGAGACATCATGGTTGGAATCAACATAGGATGCATATGGTTCATATGGTATATAAGCACGAGACTAGTCATATCTTGTGTAATAAGTCGGTTTGGTCATATGTTATTCATGTGCGAGGACAAGTGATGGTCAAGATGGGATCCGCTAACTCAAAATAGTCAAATCTCGAGTTCCCAGACGAATTTCAATAAACATTGGAAAAGGGAAATCTCTGGCCAGAGTATAATGAATGTTAAATGAAATGTAGTTTCATGTCGGTGAGTTTCATTGTATCAATTGACAATTCGATTAAATATTAAGTTAAGGGTTTTAATATACCATGAACCATTCTTAATCGGGATTAGATGACAGAGGGATTTTACAACATGGTACATACGATAAAAAAAATGTTCATTGGAGTTTACACTTCATTGTTGTTTAGGGGTTATGGAACATTACTAGACGTCTACCATAATCAGTGGGAGTTTTTATTATAAAGAATTATAACGAAACATATCGAAATCTGATATTAAGCCCATGGCTAGATCACGATGAACCAAAATGGTCACACATAAAATCAAACTCAAGGAGAGAGAATAATACATATCATTAATCGGATTAATGATGTTCGGACGTAAACAATTGCATCCGAATTAATGTATTGGTGATAAATGATTATCCATGGATAGCTAGCACTAACCAAGGGTAATAAGGATTTATTAAATATTATTATTGAATCGGATTCAATAACGGGGACAAAAGTGCATTGGTTTTATTCTAAAGAGTTAGAATATTTAATGGGATTAAAATTTGGGCTGATTACAATTAACCATACAACCAAGGACTTGACATAAATGCTCTTTTCCAAGATTAATTTTAAATTGTTTGAGGACTTCCCAAGACAATTTAAAATTACACTTTGTGGCCATGGTATATAAACCAATTGTTATAGCATTTTCATTTAATTGAAACAAAAATCACTCCCTCATTTTCTCTCTCACTCTCTCGGCTCTCTCTTCCTTGGCTTGTGTGGATCACATTTTGAGGTTCTTCAAGTTCATTTGAAGATCTAAGACTCCAAGAAAGAAGATTCAAGTGTTGAATGGCCAAGGAGTAGGTAATATTCCATCCTTTTCATGTAATATTTTTGGCTTATGTGTTACGTTTGTGTTCTACCTTGGATCTATCATCTTGTTCATCATTTTACACCATTTCTATGTCCGAAAATGCATGAATCCCAACAGTCTATAGGTTATAACAATATGATTTTCCTCTTTTTTAAAAGAGTAGAATGCATACTTGGTATGAAATTGTAGGTATATTTTTTAGTTTTTAAGCCATAAACATGTGTAAATAAATTTATTTATCAAATGTAGTTAACCTTTATTTGATAAATGAACATAAATTTTTTTCTGTATTTGTTATAGAAAAAAAATTGTTATGTTATAGACATGTGAGGGCTGTTAAAACACCTGCTTAGAAGGAAAGGATACTGAACATGATTAGAACTCTACAAACTCACACTTTATTATTAAAAGACATAGAGGATGAGTTGGTGCAAATAGTGGATCATTTCATTCACATGAATGAAATGATGTAGGATATTGTCTGGCAAGGAGGATTAATGAGAGATGAAATGAAATACTATGTCCGTAAAGAGACTCTTAATTACCCTAGTCCCGTTAGTCTCCTTGATCTGGTTTGAAACAAGTTGAAAGATCAAAACCCTAAAGATATTAATAAAGATTATAGACGTTTAGTTAACAAATTCTTCAAGGAGTACATAGATTGGGGTGCTAGGAAGACAACTGGTGCATCTATTAGAGTCTCAACTCGTAAAGGACATCACAAGAGATTAGGAGTTCCCTTGCCTAGGATAGATTACAAGTTAGATAAAGAGTTAAATACCTTAAAATAAGGCTTATTAGATCTTTCTCAGTTTGTGGGATGTGGCATTACAATTAGGATTTTTTTTTTTTTTCGAAATTTGTTTGTTTTATGTCAATACATATTGAATTCTATTTATGCAATGAAATTGGTTTTATTTACATTTTTTAGAAATAATTTTAAATCATCATTTGAATGAGAATCATATGTTCATTAAGCATTTTTTTTTAAGTTTTTTTCGTAACTTTATAAGAGTTCCTTACATAATTAATTATATTAATGATAATTAAATATCAGTATTTTATATGATGACTGTTGACAAAAAGTGAACAATTGATTCTAAATCTAATATGAAATTATTGTTGATATAATAAATTGATGTTAAGTAAATATATGTATGTTTTAAAAATTGAATAATGTGCATTATCCTATGTGTATATATATTTTTTTAGAAATGGCATCTACATCTAAGAACATTGTCGTTGAACTCAATAAAGGAGAAGAATTTAGCAACGGAAATTATGAGATATGGAGCATGAAAATTCAATATGTCTTGGAAGAATATGAGGTTCTTGAAGCTCTTACCACAACTATGTAAGAGTTAGAAGAAGGAGCCACGACTCAACGTAGAAGAGATCGTGCGGTTTATGACATGTGGAAGAAAAAGAATTCCACTGCTTGCATCACTTTGTTGAGCAGAATGGTCAATGATCTCATGAAAAAGTACCGAAAATATGAATTAGCAAATGACATGTGGTCTGCCCTTGCTACAAAGTTTGGAGGTACGTCCATTACCAAACTCTAGTCACTTACAATCAAGTTTGACACATATAAAAAAAAAAAAGGTCTGAACATACTATGAGAGTACACTTAAGGCACTTGTCAAACATAATTAGCGAGTTAAGAGATGCATGTCATATCCTAATTGATGAACAACAGGTTCAAGCTGTAAGAAGATCATTGCCTCAAAATTGGGAACACATAAAGATACACCTTACCCATAATGAGGGCATAAAAAATTTAGGAGATGTCAAGCGACATTTAAAACTGGAAGAAGGTCACCTTAATGCTAGTAAGGCAAATACTAATGTGTATATGATTGATTCCAGTTCACATGGTGGGAAGGGATTTAAGTGTAAATTCCAAGGTGGATCCCAAAGAAAAGGCAATAATGGTAAGGCGCAAGGAAAGAAAATAAAGTTTTATAAACACGAAAAATGACAACATCCTGCCAAAAAGAAAAATATGGCAAAGGTGAAATGCTATAACTATGGCAATAAGGGATATTTTGCTCGCAATTGTAGTGAGCCCAAAAAGGTAAATTACTTGTTTGCACAAGTAAGTTCTATAAATGTTTCTAGGTCTATTTTTCTAACTAAATCTCATCCTTTGTGGACTGTAGATTCAACAGCCACATAGCGAAAGACAAGAGTGCCTTCATGGAGTTTTGACGAATACCAGATGAAACAAAGTGGATATATATAGGTAACAATTCAAAAGTGGAAGTTAAGGGGATCGACACATGCAAATTGATCATACGTGGAGGTCGAATCCTATACCTACATGACATGTTATATGCACCTGATATTTGTTGAAATTTTATTTCCATGTTAGAACTTATTAAATAAGATTTTAATTTAAATTTTCCAAGTACTCGAGTCGATTTATTTTTGGGCACAAATTACTATGGTTGTGGTTATATTTCCGATGGTTTAATTGTATTAGATATTGACTATAATTATAGTTATGCTTATTTTTCCTTCATTACATCTTTTAATAATGATGATGTGAATGTATGACATGCTAGACTTGGTCATATTGACCAACAACGAATGAATATACTAGCAAGAGAAAGCTTGTCAAGAAACTTAACAAAAGTAGACTTGTCTACTTGCGAACATTGCCTAGTTGGAAAAACAACAAGAAAACCACTTGGAAAAGTGATAAGAGCTAAATTTCCATTGCAATTAATTCATTCTAACATATGTGGTCCAATGAATGTGAGGGTTAGGCATGAGTCAGTTTATTTCATCACATTTATAAATGATTTCACCCAATACGATTATGTCTTTTTGATCTCCCATAAATATGAAGCTTTAGAATGCTTTAAGAAGTTTATAAACTTAGTTGAGAATCAATTAGATAAGAAGATAAAAGTTCTGTGAACCGATCGAGGTTTTGAATATCTATTTGATCAGTTCAAAAATTTTGTGATGAAATGGGATTAGAACGTCAATTAACTATTCCAAAAACTCTGAAAAAGAATCGTGTTGCAGAAAGAAGAAATAGAACCCTACTTGAAATAGTGATGTCTATAATGGCACAGGCAAATTTGCTCATCACCTTTTAGGGTGATACCTTATTGACTGTCATATACATACTCAACCGAGTACCTTCTATATATGTTACTACTACATTATATGAGTTATGACAAATTGGAAACCCAATTTGAGTCTCCTAAAGCCATGGGGATGTGCTGCCTATGTTCATGACCCTTCTCATAAATGTGGAATATTAGGTCCAAGAGGGAAGAAATGTATCTTCATAAGACACTCAAAACATTCCAAATGATACATCTTCATAGGAGAACAAGAAAGTGGTAACATCGTTGAGTTTGAATCATGAGATTTGACGTTTTTAAAAACTAATTTTCCTAAGAAAGGTGAGATAGGTCAAGACTTATTTCTATACGAAACACAAGACCAAGACAATTCCACTACTGAAAACCAGTTGGTTATACTACATTCCAATAGGAGCGATATGGAAGTTGATGATTTAGTTTCAGCTCCCCCATCGTTCCCTATTAATGATCCGACTATGATAGTTGGTCCAAGTGGGAGTAACACCAATCAATCTCTAATAAATTGATCAAATAGGAAACAAGTTCCACATCGACGATTTGAGATTAAAAGGGGAATTTTTCTAGTTACTCCGCAAGATGAAGACTTTGTATGGGAGTTTTTTCAAAAAAAAAAGGTTTTTAGTGCACACCAAGGGCAAAAGCAACCCACTGTTGTTGCATTTGCCCTTGGCCAAGGCACAAAGAGGCTGTTTTGAGCTGAAATTCGAAAGTTGTCCTTTTGATATGATTTTTTGCATGGAGTGCAAATTGCGTCTTGTTTTTTTTTTTTTTTTTTTTTTTTTTTTTTTTTTTTTTTTTTTTTTTTTTTTTTTTTTTTTTTTCTCTCCTAAATGGGGATTTTAGGAGCACAACATAAAGAACCCCAACCCAAAATGCATAGTATGTGATTTTTTACGATTTTCCAAAATTTTAATCATAAAAAAATCAGCTCGTGCAAATTGCTTCCATCTTTTTTGGTTAGGTTCTTTGAATTTTTCTTTATCTCCATGCAAAAAATCAACTCAAAATTCAAAGAAAAGACAAGGAATGTAAATGAGGCTCTCAAATGCTCTTCAAAAGAAAAATGGATGGAAGCAATGGAAGAAGAAATGAAGTCTATGAAATCAAACCAAGTATGAGAATTGGTTGATTTAGCGAAAGGACTCAAAGCCATTGGGAACAAATGGGTTCTCAAAATCAATCAAGCGTAAAGTTGATGGCAATATTGAAATATATAAAGCTCGCTTAGTCGCAAAGGGGTATACACAACAAGAAGGAATAGATTATGAAGAAACTTTTTCGTCTGTTGTGTGATTTACCTCAATCCGACTTATTCTAATTATAATTGCTAACATGGATCTTGAATTGCATCAAATTGATGTAAAAACTGTTTTTCTCAATGGAGAATTACAAGAAGATATTTATATGGAAGAAACCCACAGGTTTTATTAGAGAAGGTCAAGAACATAGAGTGTGTAGACTTTTAAAGTCAATTTATGGCCTCAAGCAGTCCTCAAGACAATGGTTTTTTTCGATTTCATAATGCGATAATGTCGTATGATTTCAAAATAATTGATGAAGATCACGATGTGTATACAAAGAGATCCAATGACAAATTTGTTATATTATCATTATATGTTGATAATAAACTTATAGTGGGAAATGATAAGAGATTTGTGAATGAAATCAAAAGTTGATTATCATCTCATTTTGAGATGAATGATATGTGTGAAGCTGCATATATCCTTGGAGTCAAGATTTCAAGAGATTACTTAAGGAAATTAGCGTCTCTTTCACAAGAGCCATATATTAAGAAATTTTTTGAATGATTTCATATGCAAGATTGCAAACCCATAGGCAACCCTATCTCTAAAGGCAAGACTTTGAATTGTAAATTATGTCCAAAGGCTCCACAAGAAATAGAACAAATGAAAAATATTTCTTATACAAGTGTTGTTGGAAGTCTCATGTATGCCATGACGTTCACAAGACCTAACATCTATTACGCTGTTGGGTTGGTAAGCATATATCAGTCTGACCCAGGACAAGCACATTGGAAAGCAGTGAAGAGAATCTTAAGATATATAAAGGGAACAACTGATTACTCATTATGTCATCAAGGAAATGATTTACACTTGAGAGGCTACACCGATGTTAATTAGGGAGGAGATTTAGATGAAAGGAAATCTACTTCTAGATATGTTTTCTTACTAAATGGCAGGGACATATCTTAGAGTAGTAAGAAATAATCATTTATAGCCTTATCTACAATGGAGGTTGAGTTTGTAGCATTTTCAACTACAGTGCAAAAAGCCATTTAGTTGAGACGATTCATGAATCATCTGGGAATAACTAATGTTGTTATTGAACCAGTAAGAGTAAGTTGTGATAGTCAAGCAGCAATAGCAAACACTAAAGATCCCAAATATCATGGTAAAACAAAACACATAGATATCAAATACAATTTTTTACAAGATTTGGTGACACAAAAAGAGGTGAACATGAAGTACATATCTTCGCATGACATGATTGCGAATCTATTTACAAAGTCTATACCAAGAGATACATTTAATAGACATGTTAGATCTATAGGCTTACGTAGATGTTGAATGTACTCATACTTTGAGATTTTCCAAAATGTTCACGTTTATCTTATCAATATTAAATAACAATATTGTCAATGCTTAATTCATTTATTTGTTATGTAAATATATATACATTTATATTGAAAAACATGTCGAACAGTTAAAAGATTGACATTCTCACATAGGCAATCGCCTCCCTTACTTTGTGGGGATGGAGATGAGACAATTTTAAGCTTATTATCTAGGTGATAATAGAGAGCCGGGCTTAAAATATTTAACGTCGCCTAAAACAGAATAAAAATAATGTCATAATGAAGTATAACCGTAAGTGATAAATTATCAAAATTTATTACTTTATCTATCTAATTGTCAGATTAGAGTTCTGATGAATTAAAATTATATAGAGTGAACTCAAGTTAGACATTAGGTATGTCTGAACTAAAATCTATATGGCATTCACAAGAAAAAAAGAGACATGCACTCCATGGGAAATGAGGAAATGTCATAGAGTGTAATTCATACCACATGTGCAAAAATATTGACCAAGAGAGTAATGAAAGTCAAACTATCAACCTTACATTGTGTAAGACCCTGAGATTATAAGAATAAAATGTCATGGAGTACCCTTATTACTTTATTCTGTTTCTTGAAAACTTTGTTTAATGATTGCTATCTTAAAATGTTGACAAAAGATTAAGATAAATTCAATCTGCTAAGACATTTCTAAAAAAGCAAATTAAATGAAAATTGTAAGAATCGAGAAAAAAAGAAGATTACAATTTTTTATTAACACGCTACAATCATGTGTATTCATTGGTCGATCAATTATGTTTTGTTTTTTATGTAAAGACAAAACATAATTATAAATACAACATATTTTTATTATAAATGAGATTGTTAGAGGAAAATGTGATAAGTAATCTAGGGGATTGCATACAATATACAACCCAAGTTTTACAATTCGAGAAATTATATATTCCTAACAGATATATGATTAATATACTCTAGATGTATGCTTGGTCACACAACATATTTCCTAAAGTATGACCCTTGAAGAAGCACAGAGACAATGTGTGAGTGAGAGAGATTAGATATGAGTGAGACGCCCATGATGAAACCCACCCAATTACATTTAATATGTTGTGGTAACTGCCTTTGGCAATTACCCCTAAATTGCCGCAGGTGCCTTATGTAACGACCCGATTGCTTTCCTTCAGACTCGTTTGGCCTTAGGTGCTAATCTCCCGACGATTGCCCTAAGTCAGCCTTGCTTGCTCACGCTCCTAGCCCTGCAAATAAGAAAACACTCACACAAACTCACAAGAGATGCTAGAAGAGAACTCTTTACTAATTGAGAGAACTTTACAATTCTTGGATGGTTTGGCCAAATGAAGGTCTCCCACTTTTATAGTAGTTGGAATATACAATGAACGGTCTAGATCTACAGAAATCAACGGTGGAGATTAGCTAACTCCAAACTACCACCTACCAACTACTATCTACCAACTACCACATTAATTACAATATTCTAGCATATACAAGAGTATTCCGGAAGCTTCTAGAATGTCCAGGTGACGCACACCAAGTGTTTGATGAAATGCTTGAGAGGCGTCACATTCTCTCCCACCTAATCTGGAGACGTCCTCGTCGACTCTTCGTGGAATTCTCGGACCTTGTCTTTGAATTGCCACAATGCACTCTCGGGTTCCCAACTAGCTTCACTTTTTGGTAGCCCCTTCCATTTGACAAAGTATTCCCGACTTGGAGGATGGCCCTTTTGTCGAACGACGCGATCGGCTAACACACATTCCACCTCCTTGTCATAGAACTTGGTGTTGCCAAACGGTACTCGCTTTGGTTCACCTCTTCCCGGATCTTCCGTATCTTCCGTATCTTCATGGTACGGCTTCAAACAACTCACATGGAAGACCGGATGAAGTCTCAACCAAGAAGGTAGCTCAAGCTTGTAAGACACATTACCGACCCTCTTGATTATGGGAAATGGCCCCTCGTATCTTCGGACAAGGGCCTTGTGCAATGATCGGGTGGACTTGTATTGTGAAGGGAGGATTTTGACAAGTACTAAATCTCCCACATTGTACTCTACATGCCTCCGTTTCTTGTCCGCCCATTTCTTCATTTTCTTAGTTGCTTTGTCAAGATACACCCGTGTGATGCCGGCTTGCTCATGCCATGACTTAGCAACTTTGAATGCCGCGGGGCTGCTCCCTTTATAACTTGTACCCAAAGTGTGCGGCGTGAGTGGTTGTTGACCCATTATCACCTCGAATGGACTTTTGTTGGTGGCTTCACTTCTCTGTAAGTTGTATGAAAATTAGGCTACGTCAATCAACTTTGCCCAATCAAGTTGGTTGGCGCTCACAAAGTGCCGTAGATAAATTTCTAACAAAGCATTCACTCTCTCAGCCTGCCCATCGGTTTGAGGGTGAAAGCTTGTAGAAAAGTGCAGCGCCGACCCTATGAGTTTGAACAATTCGGTCCAAAATCTCCCGGTGAACCGACTGTCTCGATCACTTATGATAGACTTCGGAAGACCCCAATACTTCACAACATGCTTGAAAAAGAGCTTGGCTGTGTCTTCCGCTGTACATTCCTTTGGTGCGGGGATGAAGGTAGCATACTTCGATAACCTGTCCACCACAACAATAATGGTAGTAAACCCCTCAGATTTCGGCAAACACACTATGAAATCCATTGAGATGCTCTCCCATGGTCTACTCGGTGTGGGCAACGGTTCCAGTAATCCTGCGGGACTTTGGTGTTCCACTTTGTCTTGTTGGCACACAAGACAAGTTCGTACAAACTGCTCCACATCGTCCCGCATTTGTGGCCAATAATAAGCTGCTTCCAACAGTGCTCGAGTGCGCCTTTGTCCTGGATGTCTGGCCCATTTGGTGTCGTGACACTCCTTGATTAAGTTCCTCCGCAAATTTCCCCACTTTGGAACATACACCCTTCTTCCTTTGGTGTACAAGAGGCCATCTTCTACCCAAAAGCGCTTGGTCTTGCCACCTTGAGCTAAAGAAACAAGTTGCTTGGCCAATGCGTCATGCTCGAGACCTTCCTTTATAAGCTGGAGAAGATCCCCTTGTATCTTGCTTATGGCTGTAAACTCGGCCTTCCGACTCAATGCATCTGCTACCAAGTTGGCTTTCCCGGGCTTGTACTCTAACACATAGTCAAACTCGGCCAGGAAGTCTTGCCATCTAGCTTGCTTGGGACTGAGCTTCTTCTGACTCTGAAAGTAGCTCGTTGCCACATTATCCGTCTTTACCAAAAACTTGGACCCAAGTAAGTAATGCCGCCAAGTGCGTAGACAATGCACCACAGCTGTCATCTCTTTCTCTTGCACCGTGTATCGCCGCTCCGTATCATTGAGCTTCCGGCTCTCAAAGGCTATGGGATGTTCTTCCTGCATTAACACACCTCCAATAGCAAAATCGGATGCGTCAGTATGTACCTCAAATGGTCGAGCATGGTCGGGCAATGCTAACACCGGCTCCTCCATGATGGCCCTTTTTAAAGTGTCAAAGGCTTGTTGGCGATCAACCGTCCACTCCCATTTTATGGCCTTCTTAAGCAAATCCGTGAGTGGTGCGGCAATGGTAGAATAGCCTTTGATAAATCTCAGATAATAGTTGACCAGGCCAAAGAAAGAGCGCAACTCGGTAACCTTTGTTGGAGCTTCCCACTCCGCAATAGCCTTCACCTTGGCTTTGTCCATGATGAGCTTCCCATCAGTGATCTTGTGGCCGAGAAACTCTACCTCCGGCTTGGCAAATGAACACTTCTCCCGCTTGACATATAGCTTATTTTCTTGCAACACATGGAAAACTGTCCACAGGTGCTCGGTATGCTCCTCAAGAGTGTTGCTGTACACCACAATGTCGTCGAGGTAAACCACCACGAACCGATCAAGATATGGATGAAAAATGTGGTTCATGAGGGTGCAAAACGTGGCAGGGGCATTGGTGAGGCCGAATGGCATGACTTTAAACTCGAAGGCTCCGTAACGCGTCACACATGCGGTCTTCGGCTCATCCCCTTCCGCAATCCGCACTTGGTAATACCCCGACCTCAAATCAAGCTTAGAAAAGTACTTGGCCTGTCCAAGTTGATCAAACAAATCGGCAATTAGTGGAATGGGATATTTGTTTTTGATGGTTACCTTGTTAAGTGCCCGATAGTCGATGCAAAGGCGAAACGACCCATCATGCTTCTTTTGAAAGAGGACCGGAGCTCCATATGGTGCTTTTGAAGGCTTGATAAATCCGGCCTCTAAGAGTTCTTTGAGTTGTCTCCGCAACTCGTCTAATTCTGGTGGCGACATCCGGTATGGAGCTTTGGCTGGTGGTTTGGCTCCCGGCTCTAGCTCAATCTTATGGTCCACCTCCCTCCTAGGTGGTAAGCATTTTGGCAACTCGGATGGCATGACATCCTTGTATTCTTCAAGGACTTGGGATATTTCCCCCGGGATTGGCTCTGTGTTGTCCACACCTCCCTCGTCCTCCAACTCATGCACCATGGCGAGAAAGGTCTCTTCCTTTCGTTTTAGTCCCTTCTCAATTTGCATTGCGGAGAGTTGGTTGCTTGGTGCGGCTTTGCTCAATGTCGGAACCATGCACGGGACTCCCTCAAGGATGCATATAGAGTTGTATCGCGATAGGGGTACCGCATTGAATTGCCTGAGAAACTCCATGCCAAGAACAAGGTTAAAATCATCTAAAGGTGCAACAGAAAATGATACCTTGCCGCTCCATGTGCCAAGATGTAGCTCAACATTCCGAGCCACACCCCCAAGTGGTTTAGCTTCAGCATTCACTGTCTTGAGCCATCCGTCTGATTTCTCCACCTTGAGGCCTAACCGTCTTGCCTCACTATCTTTGATAAAGTTGTGGGAAGCACCCGTGTCCAATAAGGCTTGAACTTTCTTCTCGTTGATGGTGGCTTCGACATGCATGAGGGACTTATCTTGAACTTTTGGTTGTGCGGGCTTTACCTTCAAGGCATTGAGAAGTTGGAGGCATCCCATATTGGCAGTCTTGGATGTGGATGTCTCAGGTTGTTTCTCTTCGAACATGGCATTGAAGGCCTTGCGCTTGGGGCAGTCACGGATCCAATGGTCCCCATCACAGAGATAACAATTCTCACGGTGCTTGTATTCCTTCTTGCCATCCTTCCGCCATTCTTTCTTGTGAGGCGGCTTATCTCCCTTTTCTCGGTGGGATGATTTGTCTCCCTTTCCTCCCCCACCTTTGCCATGATCGGACTTGCAATCCTTCTTCGGCTTGGATGTTTCTCCCTTGCGGAACTCAACAAGGGTGTCGGCTTCGGTAAGGGCTGAGGAGATATTGGCTACTTGACGCCTTTGGAGCTCCCTTTGTGCCCAGGGTTGGAGCCCTTCCATAAAGTTGAATAGCAAATCTTCCGAGTTCATGTTATCAACTTGAAGCATAAGTTTAGAGAATTCATCCACATACCTGGAAATAGGCCCCGTGTGTTTGAGTTCCTGCATCTTCTTTCGTGCCTCATATGCTACGTTGCCCGGATAGAATTGCTTTTTGATTTCACACTTGAGTAACTCCCAAGTATTGTGCCTTGCATAATCTCAGCATGCTTCCGTTGCCACCACGCAATTGCATGGTCCTCAAGATATCCGGTTGCAATGTTCACCCTCTCTTGCTCACTTTGGACATTAGTAGCTTCAAAGTACCTCTCCATGGACCATAGAAAGTTCTCTAGCTCTTGGGCATCCCACTTTCCCCCATACTTCCGCGGTCTTGGAACTTCGACCCTTGCGGGAGGTGCGGCATTGGTGACAACCCCGTTTGCCACCGCCCTCTTACAAAACGCCCAATCGCCCTTGCTTTCTTCTAGACCCGATCGGAGCTCTTCCACTTGAGCTTGTAATGTCTTGAGAGAGTCCAACACCACCGCTTGGAACTCCTCAAAAGCTTGATGCTTATCGGCAACATGTTGGCGAAACTCTCCCATGGTTTCGACCATGCCTTCAACATCGTCCATCTTTTGATCGAGGACGTCGAGGTGTTCCTTCACTTCGGCAACATTCACCTCGTTGCGCATCACCCGTGCTTCCATGGAGGCAATCACGTCCACGGACTTGTCCTTCCCTCCTCGAGAGTTCTTCTTGGAAAGGTTGGGGTTAGGATTGGCTTCCCTCCCCCTTTGCTCTTCATGGTAAACTTCGGACGACATCTTGAACCAAGAATCTTCCTGCTCTGATACCAACTGTAACGACCCGATTGCTTTCCTTCAGACTCGTTCAGCCCTTAGGTGCTAATCCCCGAACGATTGCCCTAAGTCAACCTTGCTTGCTCACGCTCCTAGCCTTGCAAGTAAGAAAACACTCACACAAACTCACAAGAGATGCTAGAAGAGAACTCTTTACTAATTGAGAGAACTTTACAATTCTTGGATGGTTTGGCCAAATAAAAGCCTCCCCCTTTTATAGTAGTTGGAGTATACAATGAATGGTCTAGATCGTCCGAGATCAACGGTGGAGATTAGCTAACTCCCAACTACCACCTACCAACTACTATCTACCAACTACCACATTAATTACAAGATTCTAGCATATACAAGAGTATTCCGGAAGCTTCTAGAATGTCCGAGTGACACACACCAAGTGTTTGATGAAATGCTTGAGAAGCGTCACCCAAGGCAGAGTTGGAAGCAGGGGTATAGCCGAAATATCATTGGGTCACTTGACCCGTTTAAATTATGAAATCATTTAAAGTATGTGAATTTTTTATAGTAATTAACAATTTTGTTCTCATTAAAATTTATATTGATCCTATTAAAATTATTCATATTTTATTAACCTCACTAAGATATTTCTATTTTTTATTGATTTTAGGATTCAAAAGTACCAATTTTTTTCACGTTTTCTCTCTTCCTCAATTCCTCTTATATTTTCTCATACTTTTTTCTTCATTTGGTTTGATTAATTAAGAAAAACTACTCATTTGGAGGTCACAAGATAAGATGAAGCTCATTTTTTGTTATTTTGCTTTAAAATATCTTCTTCTTCTTAATTGATGAAAGATTATGAGTTATGTTGCCCTAGGTTGTTTTAATCATTTTATGTATGTAATTGACATAATTGAATATTGAATGAGCTAGGTTTAGTTAGTTTTGGGTAATACGTTTGATTTTTGTTGAGTTTAATAAATAAGTTTGAAATTGGAAGATGAAATTCGTAGATTTCAACCACGAAATCGAACGAGAGATCAATTGTTAAATAATTATTTAATTACATTTATTGAAAGAGATATTTGATGGCATTGCCAATAAATCAATTATGCAACGTTTTCAAAATATGAAAAATCGTTGAGAACAATTATAGAATTGATAATTTGGTATGTATAATTTTTAAAATTAAATATTTAGATTATATATTTTTATACTTATTATTCTAATATATATTTTATTACAAATTTATCAACTTAGATTTTTTAATCATATTGTCTTGAAATCTTGGCTACACCCTAGTTGGAGGAATTTCATCTCATGATATTAGGTTTCTTTATTGAGTAAACAACATGTTCCCACCCAAGGTTTGACGAAATCCCAAGTTAGTACCACTGGTTTCATTTATTCCAGATTCCCACCCTTAAAGTGACGGAAAAACGTTTGATGTAACAATNTTCCGGAAGCTTCTAGAATGTCCGGGTGACGCACACCAAGTGTTCGATGAAATGCTTGAGAGGCGTCACACTTGGCAGGTTTCGTTGCTGTGGCATGGACTTGTTCCTAAGCCTACCGTGAAGAAGAATTGCTTGTCAACCTTTTGGGGCACATTGACGGGGAATTGTGCACTTGCCAAGCTACGAAGTTTATTTGAAAATTTTGTAGCAAAGGATGTGTCATTGAGAGGAGGTAAAACTGGTTTAAAGAGTGGACGATTTTTGATGGAGTTGCTAGAACGAAAGTTGCGTGGTTTTTCATACTGTAAAATACCAGCAACAGTTGAATTGTCGAAAGTGCCTTGACCAGTCACATAAGGCCTAGCAGTCATTAAAAATGTTGCACTTGGGTAATGGGATCTGGTTTTCAGAAGAACATTTGTTGTCTGACCAGGGGCAATGAGTAGTGTTTCAGTTTCGAAAGGTTTAACATAAACAGCATCCACATCCACAACTATAACAGTGTGATTTGCTATGCTGAAGAAAAGCTCATCATTGAGTGCAGCATTGGTTAAACGTAAAAGGTAGGTTTTTCCAGGCTTCACCTTCAGCTTGAATGTATCTGCGAGCATAGAGTTACAGAAAATCAAATAAATGCACTTGACCAATATGATATTTCCACTTGAAAAATGGTATTGACAATTAATGTCTTTATGTAGACTTTAATACCCTTAGCAGAGCAATTATACAAAGGCCCAGGAAGTCCATTGATAGTATAGGCATCAGACACATTTGGGCCTCCACCTGTTTGAAGGGCCTGGCTAATGATAGCCTCAGTATCTCCATTAAACCACTCTCCTGCAATTTATACATTATTGTTTCTGTAAATAAATTCTGATTGGCAAAGTTGCTTAATTTTGGTAAATTCCAAAAGTATCTTGTTTATAGTTATAATTACCAAAGATGATGGGAACTTCCTTGTAAGGTTTCGCAAATGGATAAGGAATACCACGCTTGGGAAGAATGATGATGGGACCATAGATAGTTGATCTTAGCCATGATATATGGGCATGCCACCACAGTGTACCTCTCTGGCCAACAACGGTGAAGTTGTAAACATAGCTCTGCCCTGTTTGAATAGGGCATTGAGTTATATATGCTGGACCATCAGCCCATCCACTTTGAAGCTGCCGAATGCCATGCCTGTTACAAACAAACCATATAACTTGCAATGCCTATAAGAGCTAAAATGTTTTTTTCTTCTTAAATGTGTATTATATCATTTTGTAATAGATAGCTAAAAATAATAATAATCTCATCAGTGTGCATGTATTTATACCAATGGATGGAGATATTGTTCTGGACATGGTTAACGACTTTGATAAGAAGCTGGTCGCCCTCCCTTGCAACAACGCGAGGCCCTGGAAACTGCCCATTTACTAATACAATGCTCTTGGTATGGCACAGACGCGTCACATTTTGCAATTTGATCTACGCAATATTTTGATAAAACAATGTTAAGAGATAAAAAAAAAAAAAAAAAAAAAAGAATAGTAGCCACAAAAATTAGTTTTCAGGGTCATCTTAATCACACATACATCAAACTTGTAGTGCCTGGTGATACTAAGTGCAGGCTCAACAAGTAGAGACAAGGTGATTAAAGAAAACAGGACTCCAAAAACTGCTGATGATTGAAGTAGAAAAACACCCATTTCTCTCTCCCCCTTTTTTCTTTAGAGAATTAAGTAATTGAGGTCAAGAGAGCTGAGGGATGTATTCCTTGAGTATGTATTCATGAAAGCTTATACGGTAGCATATATATACAGAATTGAGGAAGGTTCAATTGCCCATTAGGTGATAAAATTTTATAGTTTAAAAGTACAGAAAAAAAACAAGAACAGCTCGATGACTAGTTGTTAGAACGACTTTAGAGTGGTGTCAAAGGCAACCAATTAATATGTCTGACCGCCTTTCTTTCAAGTGAAACCTTGATTATCAGCTAATTTATAACCTTCAGGAAACTTTTCGCTTCTGATATATCATACTGCCATGCACAAAAATATTAATGATTTTGATCACAACAACATTGGTATTTGGTATTCGCCTCGCCCGTTCCCTGATATTGGTGAAAAGTTCAAATCAATGAGACTTGACTTTGAAAGCAAAATCCAACTTATTTTGGTATTGTTCAAGAACAAAATCAACTGAAAGATGGGAATTGTATTTCACGATTGTCCTCCTTTTTTTTTTTTTTTTTTTTTAATGATCGGAGTGTTCGAGCCAGTTTACGCGTACTTCAACTAATCTTCTAAGACTATAGAACTACCTGTCGAGTAAAAACTCTAATGATTACCTCTATTAACAATCGAAGAGAGATTCGAACTCAAAACTTATTGAGTAATTAACCCAAGAGTCCCTCTCGAACCAGGATTGTCTTTTTTCTTCTCTAGCTTCACCTCAGTTCATTTGATTAAATAATACTGAATACCAAATTGACGTACCTAGTTAATAAGGAATATCAAATCTAATAAATATGAAGTTATTTAGCGTAGAATATAGGATAAAAGAAGTCATTTTCAAGTCCATAATATAGAAGACTCTGCCGGTAAATATCATAAAAGGTTTTTGACCTTTAAAAAAAAATTGATTGATAGATAAATCCAAACAAACAGAAATTAAGATTAGGCTTGCTTGAAAAATTACCTAATTTATAAGTAGGCTGTAGTAGCTAGCAGTAATAGCTACTGTATTATTTAATTTATAGTATTTTATGTAAATTTAAAAGTACATGAAAATATGAAAAAAATCGATAGAATATTTTGGTAACTTCTTCTTCTTTTTTCTTTTTTCTTTTCCCCCCTAAATACCAGCATTGTAAATGGTATCGTTTACCTCTCTTCAGCTTCAATTTTCCATTAGATAATAGCTTGGATAGAAGATTGGTGAGAATTGTTGAAACATGGGGAGATGTCTGTGTCTTTCTTTAACATGTGGGTGTTGGGGTTTTTAGTATGAAACCTCAGGGGTTGTACTTAAATAGCCTTTTTTTGAATGTCTTTTAAATATTTCGGCATTTCGAAATAATTACGTCATATTACTTTATAGATTTTTGGAAATAAGAATTTTTTTGGTTAATGGTACAATTACGGAATTATTACTTTTATTTTCTACATAACAGCAGAGTCTAGGATTAAAATATTTTATCATTTCAAGCATATACAGATTCAATTTCTTTTAGATGAATTTTATTCTGGTTAATTATATAAGTTAAAACTCTCGTATCAACATTATCGTAAGTAATTGCTAACCACTAGCATTTTTTTTTTTTTTTTTTTTTTTGTGGTGATCAGGGTGTCCAGGCCAATTTGCTGCATTTCAACTATTCTTTCAGGACTTTGAAGTTGATGGTCGGATAAATCCGCTCAATGGCTACCCCTATCAACAACCCACGTGGATCGAACTTAGAACCTTTGAATAGTGCATCTAAGACTCTTAGTTGACTGCTAGACCACCCTTATTAACAACCCGGGTAGATTGAACTTAGTACCTTTGAATAATAAGTCACACTATATATGTAATATGTTCAAATATCTCCCAATATTTTTCATTAAAATAATACTTTCTGACATGTAATGACTTCTTTCTACTAGTATTTTTTTATAACATATACAATAAAACATACATACTTAGTATATGAAAATAGTTGGGTCCAAAGTTTTCTTTACTTACAAAACATAATTATTTACATATATAAAAAATAACTAGTACAAAAACTTAGCAACGGTGGACAGTAATGCCAATCCTCTCCGCTTGTCAACGTTCCTCCGACCGCTGCTCACCTATGTCCTGCAAAAACATGGAAAAACAACGGGGTGAGCATAAAAATGCTCAATAAGTAAATCCCTTAACTCTTCTCCTTCTTTGGTTCTTTCCTTACTTAATTTCTTCTCTTTTCTTTCACTGTTTCTTCCTCTGTTTCTTACTCTCACTGCTCTTTTCTTTCTTTCTATTTCTCTCTGTTCTTTCTTTCTTATTCTTTCTATTCTTCCTAACCATGATGAAATTCATGGCAATATGCATGAATAAAATGCATATGCAATAATGCATAAAATGCTTTTTCTTTCTTATTTCCATTTTCTTGTTCTATTTCTTTTCTTTTCTTTCTTGTTTTTTCTTCTCTTGTTTCTCTTTTCTTTTCTTTTCTTCTCTTGGCTTGTTCAAGCCTTCTCATTCTTTCTTATTCTTATTCTTTCTTATTCTTTCTTTCCTCATTCTTATTCTTTCTTATTCTTATTCTCTCTTATTCTTTCTTTTTCTCTCTTATTCTTTGCCGATCGGTCTCGGTTGATGTATAGATTTGGAACCTTGGCCATGTAAGTGAGTATAGTCCTCATCTACATGCACTCTTGAGGACCGTACAAATTCTTCTTTCTTCTTAGGCCACTCAATTAAGGTGGCATGCATGTAGAAAATTCTTCTTGGTACAATCCTCATCCACATACACTTTTACGAGTCGTACAATTCTTCTTCTTCTTATGCCACTCAATTAAGGTGTCGTGTATGTGGGAATTTCTTCTTAGCACTCACGATTCCCCATCATAACAACCTATTCTTTTCTCTTCTTTACCACTCCTTAATTCTTTAATGCTTATTCTTCATTTCTCTTTATTCTTAGAGTGTTTTATTCTTTCTTGCTTTATTCTTTATGTCTTTATTCTCTATTCTTTCTTAAATTTCTACACATACACAATTATATGCATATGGATGACTCATGCTTGAAATTCTTACTTGGATACTCATGAAATTGCAAATTGCAATGTTCATAAAATTAAGGTTTCTACTCAAACTTATACTTCTCTTAGGCATTTCATCAAACATTACTTGTGCATAACAAACCCTAATTTAATTATCATTCAATTTGTTTCTCAACCATCACAAAATGAGAGAAAATCTCTCTTGAGCATCACCATACCTACACGGCAAACACATCCTCAAAAATTCCTCCATTCTTCCAATTTCAACCCATCATCAAACCATCACATACACTTCTCATATTCAAATATATCTACACAAGCATAATCATCATCAATCTCATCTCAATTTCTCAATAACCATAACATATGCATACTAAAAGAAATCTCTACTCACTTGAATTCTTAACTTAACTTGAGTTGGATTTTGAGTGGAATTTACTTACTTTATGCTTGAGTTCTTCTCTACTAAGCTCTTACTCTTGTTGGATTCAAAACTTCTTCTAACCCTAAGCCTAAACTTCATAAAAACTCAACTCTTACACAAATAAATTATAGATAAAGAGCATGAATCTTACCTTTGAAGTCTTAATCAAACCCTATTAAAAACACTCAAAACCCTCAAAATCCTTGGAGGATTGAATGAAAATTGAAGAAAATGGGGAGTAGGTGGGGTAGGGGAATGAAGGAATAAGAGTTACAAACCCTTATCATCTTATTTTATAAACTCACTTTCCCATTTTGCCCTTACACTTTTATGAAAATTCCATCCTTGTCCTTAGTCAATTACCATAATGCCCTCATTTTTATTGTATTCTTTATGAAATTATACTTTTTTTCACTTCCCACTTTTTCAACTAATTTTGAGTGAAAATATCAATTTCCCTTAATGCAAATTTAAGGCATTTTCTTCATATTCTCTTAAAATAACTAATAAAAATTAATTAAGGGCTATAAAACATAATTTAAATCATGTACCTCCATGTTGGGCGTTACATGACTGTCAGGGTCAAAATGAACAAAAAAGAAATTTCTTTCTAAAATATATATTCACCACCTCATGGTAAATATTGCTTGAAATTATCATTGATTATTACAAAAAGAAATTAATCAAACCAAAAAAAAAAAGAAAAAAAGAAACTGTCAGCTTTCTCTTCCCTGTTAAACTCAAACATCCATGAGCAATCCATCATTGGGCTTAAATCAGCCGAGGCAAACAAGAAAAATAGGGTCAAAGAATTAATTGGTGGAGAAATCATTAACAAAAAAACTGCTTAGAATGAACGGCTGAGATGAGTGAGATTGTTTTAACACTTGGGAAGATCAGCTGGGGGGAAGTAGCTTCTGATTGGGAAGCTTTCCATCTAAGACAATCCAGGCCATCTTCAAACCCCACTGGTGTAACTTCCAGGTGGCAGTGCATGAACCACACTCCTGTATTTATATAATTGGATAATTCAGGTAAGAGAAAATGCATAATACTAAAAGATTTTGATAAGTTTCTTCATTTAACAGGAATGTGTGAATGTTTTCATGTAATGGTTTATTATGCATGATCTGTTACCCCCAGGATTGTTGCGAGGAACCGGAATGCCACCCACCCCCCCGGGCACGCCCACTGTGTTCCTTTCTATAGGGTCAATGATTGAAGTTTGCAGGGTCCTTATTGTGATCAAATTTCCAAACCTTGACCAACAATGAAGAAATTGAAGCCATGCAAGTGAAGAGGGTGGCTTCCACACCAGTATGCTTGTGTCCTGCAGAATTAGCTCTACGCTAGTATTAAGGGAAGTACCACTAGCTTTGTTCCGTTGCGTACCATAGTATTATTGGTGTGTGTGCCCGTGTATTGAATGGGATATGGATAACTAGGAAAATCAGGAGTAAACACCATTTGATTGGCCAGAAAAATGAGATTGGAGTAGAGCTGTGGTTGCATTACAAGGATACGTTATTGACACGAAGCCCGAAACATGGTTCCATTAGGACCTGGCAGTTTGTTACTGTGGCATGGACTTGTTCCCAGCCACGGTGAAGAGAATTCTTGTCAACCTTTTGGGGCACATGGCAGGGAATTGTGCGCTGGCCAAGCTACGAATGTTATAGTGAATTTGTAGCAAAGGAAGTGTCGTTGAGAGAGCGAATTGTTTAAGAGTTGAAGTTTTTTGATGAGTTGCTAGAGTGAAAATTGTGTGCAGTTCATACCTAAAATACCAGCAACAGTTGAATTGTCGAAAGTTCCGAGACCAGTCACATAAGGTCTAGTCATCAAAAAATGTTGGCACTTGTACTGGATTTGGTTTTCAGAAGAAACATTTGTTGTCTGACCAGGGTAATCAGCAGTGTTTCAGTCTCAAAAGGTTTAACATAAACGGCGTCCACATCCACAACTGTACAGTGTGATTTGCTATGCTAAAGAAGAGCTCGTCGTTGACTGCAGCATTGATTAAACGGAGAAGGTAGTTTTTTCAGGTTTCACCTCAGCTGAATGTATCTGCATACAGTTTAGGCAAAATGTTAAAAGGCACTTCTTCATACTACCTGTTTATAGAATTATGGCAGAATATACAATCTCTGTGATTTTGATACCTTTAGCTGAGCAGTTATACAAGGCCCTGGAAATCCATTGTGGTGTAGGCATTAGACACATTTGGGCCTCCGCCTGTTTGAAGAGCCTGGTTAATGATGGTCTCAGTATCTGCATTGAACCACTCTCCTGCAATTCAAATTTAAACATCATTAATATTGTCAGCAAATTCAGACTACTTATGAACAAGATAAATTGCCAGTGTAACTTGTTAACAGTTTTAATTACCAAGATGATGGGACTTCCTTGTAAGGTTTAGCAAAGGGGTATGGAACGCCACGCTTGGGAAAAATGATGATGGGACCGTAGAGAGTTGATCTTAGCCATGAGATATGAGCATGCCACCACAGTGTACCTCTCTGCCCAACAATGGTGAAGTTATACACATAGCTCTGCCCTGTTTGAATGGGGCATTGTGTTATATATGCTGGCCCATCAGCCCATCCACTTCGAGCTGCCGAATGCCATGCCTGTTTCAAACAAACCATATAACTTGCAATTCCTGTAGCTAAAAACAATAATAATCTCATCAGTGTGCATGTAATTATACCATGGATGGAGATATTGTTCTGACATGGTTAACCACTTTGATAAAAGCTGGTCGCCTCCCTTGCAACATGCGAGGCCCTGGAAATTCCCATTACTGATACAATGTCTTGGTGTGGCACAGCGCGTCACATTTTGCATTTGATCTACACACATTTTGGCAAAATGTTAAGACATAAACAGTCGCTTTGAAAATATATGTACAATTAGGTGCATATTCAATACTACACATACATCAAACTTGTAGTGCCTAGTGATTCCGTGCCGAGTCAGCAAGCAGAGACAAGGTGATAAAAGAGAAGAAGACTCCTAGAAGAGAAGCACCCTTTCCCTCTTCCTTTTATCTTTGGGAAGATTAAGAGATTCTGATGGATGTATAGAACTACTCCTTGGGTTTGTATTCATATGAACTTATACGTGGTCATATATACAGAGTACTGGAGTTTTAGCTTTTATAGGTTAATTGTAAAAAATAAAAAATTGTAGATGAAGTGAGAGAAAAACAAAACGGCTCCATATAATACTACTTGAGATAGACTATTGTTTAGAACACTTTAAGTGCTGTCAAAGGCAATCCTTTGTCTGACCTCCTTTCTTTTCAAGTCAAATATTGATTATCTGCTAATTCATAAACCTAGCTAGGCCGATATGATATACTTTATAATAATCTTCACCTCTTCCATGCTTCTAAATTAGTACCATCTGATCAAATTAAATCGTTGATCAAGACCCCACTTCCCCATCATTGCTGAAAGGGCAAATAAATCAAAAGGTAACTTTCATATCAAAATCAACTGATGGTATTCTGTATTGTTGAAAAAGATCAGCCTGAAGGACGAAATACTTTATTAGTTTTTTCTCTTCAGTTTATTTGGATTTTATCGACAGAGATTAAAAAAAACAAAAACGTACTTCTTGCCATAATCAGTCTCAATCGTCTTCTTGTGTAAAGCGAACTGGAAGTTTCCTGTCAAGAGCAGATGCGTGATGTTTCATCGTCTAGAAACTAGAAACTATTAATGAAAAGAAGCAGGTGAGTGATGAGTATCGAGAAGCTCAATTATGTTTGATGTACACAGTTTTCTCTTCGGCTGGCAAACTAACTACAAAGCTTTTGTCAAAAGCAATATCCCTTAATAATATCACAGACTTCATACAGAATGCAGGATATCTGAGTCATTTTATCATTCACATAATTTACAGGACAGTTTTTGTTAGGGCCAAAAATCTTCCTTGGCCCAATAAGAAAACGGGCCTGAGTGTGTGGAAGAACCAGCCCATCCCGTTCAGGCCCATTTGATTCGAGATACACCGGCCCAAATCATCTGGGCACACAGCCCTCCAATCTTAGCTTACTTCCTGGACTTATGAGCGAGTTCAGAGCCCACGCCCCCACAAATCATTTTCCTATTCCTGATCAATCTCCTATTCGAAGGTCACCTTCCTGTTCAGATCACTTTCCTACTCGAAGTTACTTTTCTGTTCGGGATCACTTTCCTACCGAACACTGGTAGACAGCTCACCACCGCCCTAACTCCTCTAGGTTTGTATCAGAGTCATACTAGGACTCCTACTCCCACCAGGATTGGAGACCAGACAGTCACATATAAGCAGAGGCCAACTCTCTAAGCACCATTACTTACACCTTCTCACCCAACTCCTACTTGAGAGCTACACATCACTGCCGTAGTCACAGTCCCCGACTAGACTTCTGGTAACCTCTCCTCTCAGCCCTCACTAAATTAGCCTCTTATCCTTGCTGACTTAAGCGTCGGAGTGCCTACGGCAACACCACCCCGGTGTTTTCCGTTCGCTTCACGCACTTGTTTCTCTACGTGTGCATGCAGCGATCGCTAGTGGCCTCAACCTCACGGGATCAGACCCCCCTCCGTACAGGTAATTTTTACGTCTACAGTTTTAACAATATATCATCTTTAATTATCTTCCTCTATCTTAATTTGAATAGAGAAATATTGATTAAGGTAACCTAACAAACTAATTATTACAAAAAAACTTCTGTAATGTTGTAACTAGGGATTTGATGGCATAATTAATTGGTGCCCGTCATTTTCTTAGCATGAAGTGTTTTTGTAAATCAAAAGAGAAGCAGATTCATCGGTAGGTATTATTCTGGATGGCCAATGAATTTTTTTTTTTTTTTTTTTAATGGCCAGGAGTGTCTGAACCAATTTACGCACACCACAACTATTTCCCTAAGACCCTAGAACTATCGGTCGGATAAGAGTTGTAGTTGTTATCTCTATTAGCAATCGAGAAGGGATTCGAACTCAGAACCTCTGAGTAATACATCCAAGAGTCCTTATCAAACCAGATTTGATTTAATATTTTAATTCTTACTCATATGAATACTGGTGTTTATGAAGTTTTCTTCCAATTATAAAAGTAATATATAGTCATTTTCCTACGCCTTAAAAAAAAAAAAATCTAATTAAGTTTGGTCACATTAGAAAACTGTTACAGGATCTGATTTAATTCTTACTCATATAAATACTGGTGTTTTTGTGTGTGATCGAATTCTTTAAATTTCTCTGTTAATTACACCGATCTGATTTTGGGTGGTTTTGACCCAAACAGAATTGTTAGACTGGATTCTGGTTCATGGATCATCTGATATAATTGACTGGGGTGATTTAATTTTTACAAATAATTGAACCTCCACTCCTTGCTTGGCTAAGCTACTTCTATCAAAACGTTACATAAAATTTTCTGCACTCCTACATAATATGCACTTTTTTTTTTTTTGTTTTTTTTTAATTGGATAATTTGATTGGACAAATTCTTTTTTAATCTGCCTGAGGTCTTGTAAGAAACAAAACGGAGTAATTTTATCGAAAGAAATATTAAATTAATGACTTAAATATTTTCATGTTTATTAAGCAATATTTAATCCAATCAATTAAAGTACTCCTTGAAATGTTAAAAATGCTTTTTTTTTTTTCTTTAAATACACATAGGAGTTTTTTAAGTTAAAGAAATATTGGGAATGGTTTTCTAAAGAAATATTATTGATACTTAGTGTGTGTGTGTATATATATATATATATATATATACTACAAAACTTTCCAAATTACGCATATCTTTTCATATTTTGACCCTGGGATATCATGAAAAATAGAGAAATCAGTTCAAAACCAAGTCAAGATGATACAGATCAATCCCTTCCTCTTGCGCCAAAGATCTTACCATTTCCAAAGGATCTAGAGTTATATCTCTTTTCCATTTCTATTCAAGAGTTCTTATGTCTCTCCAACCCCTTTTAAGACCTCGAAAATTTTACAAAACATTAAATACTTCATTTATGAATTTCATAGTAATAAAAATATATGTCCTATAGAAACATAATTTTTAACTTGTTATCATCTTGCCTAGTAGGCGAAGATTTGACTCCATGGAAAAAAATGAATCATTAAGATCAAGATGAAAGTCCAACTATATTGCATTGCCAGAATCCATGTTGTATATTTGAAAGAGGTTCACCTCCTTACTTCTCTCATGGTATAATCTGCTTAGGCCCCTTTCTCCTCGATCCACAGAGACAAAATGTAGAACTGGTGCCAATAGTTAATCACGAAAGAAATGACTCACTAAGCCGGGCCTTCCTCTACATAATGCCTAAGTTCCAAAATAGGCATCTATAATCAAGGGCTGGTCAAAACTATCATATTTGTTGGTGAGATGAACGAAGGCTATTCATAGAAATTTCTATGAATACATTTATAGGGCGTGATTTCTTAAACATTAATCAATTCTTAACTGAGATAATGATGTTTGATCTTGCGATTGATATCATACGCTACTCTTACATATACCAAAATTCTCCTGAGTGGATATCACTCTATTTTAAATTCTGAATTTTTGTTATATGGGTTTTAGAATTTAGATAACTTTTATTGTTTGTAACACAAAAAATGTAGACTGGTTTTTTTTATCTTAAAGTGTTTACTACCAAAATTTAACGATGGCTTTTGACTCACCAGGATTGTTTGCCAGGAACCAAATTGCCACCCACCCACCTGAGGGTACACCAACTGTGTTCCTTTCAATGGGGTCAACAAGATTGAAGTTTGCAGGGTCCTTATTCGGGTCAAAGTTTTCGAAACCTTGACCCATGACGAAGAAATTGAAGCCATGCAAGTGAAGAGGGTGGTTTTCAGTGCCAAGTATGTTTGTATCCTGCATAATTAGCTCCACACTTATGTTATAAGGAAGTAGTAGTATGTTATGAGTTACCCAGTCTTACCCTACTATTCATCTAGTCTTTCCAGGACTGGTTAAAGCGAGAAGCCCTATTTCTTCTGTCTTAGTTGATCGAGGGAAATTCCCTCTCTCAAGTGATTCCTCGGTCGCGGGTTACCCCATTTCCACAAATCCTGATTCCGAACTAGATTCTGATTCTCTTTCTTCTCTTTCTGATGTTGGAACCCCCTCTGCTGCTTAGCCGAGCTTCTTTCTTTAAAGCTTTTAGCCGAGCACCTTTCCTTCCTTGGCTCATCCACATTGGAATATCAAACTCTCCAACTTCCAAATAGCCATTGGTCAAGTCGTTTCACCCCTATCCCTATTAGCTTAGTGGAGCATCTTGTCCCTTTCTTGTTCCCGGCTTTGGTCGAGCTAACCCGGTCAATCTAAAACTTCCCTCTTCATTCAACTCGAGATATGGCACCTCACCCTATATTCTCGGATTCGTCTCTCTCCATTTTGTTGAGTAAGGGTTCCCCCTACCCTATCTTCTTCGAACAAAAACTAGTAACCTCAAACATTTCTTATAAGACAATTCTTTTTCTGCCTTTGGGCCTACCTTAGAAGAAAAGAAGGTAGTTTCTTTCTTACCGAATATAGTGAGTGGTCTAATGGGTTTCTTTCTAGGAGATGGATTTGTTACCTCCTCGAAAGTAGCCTTTCTGTTGTTCTTTATGTGAGAGGTTTTATGAGCTACACTTCATTTCATAGGGGAACTTTTCGGTTGTGAACTCATACCTATTCTTCGGGTAGTCAAATCTCCTCTTTGTTAGTAGATAGAGTTCATTTCTGGCATTCATAACCTTGAGTGAGAAAAGCCCCTTTTGTTTCCAAACCTTCCCAGTCTTGTTGGTCCCCGCTCCGCCTATTTTATTAGGAAAGCAAGTACCAATACAAAAAAATCCTTTAGGCAAGCTACTTTCGTACCCCTAGTCGAGTAGCTTCCGCTTCTTAATTAGATTAGTGAAGGAACTATCAGCTTTCTTATGCTCCTACACAGGTAGCCGAGTACCTTTTGTTCCTAAACTATCGTTTCGCTCCTCTCCCCTCAACTCTAAAAGAAGGTGTCCGAACTCTTTGCCTTGATAACCGAGCTTGGCTTGGCACCTTTCTTTCAAGTAGATCTTCTATGCTGTCCTCAACAAAAAAAATCTCCTTCTCTGTTTTGTGGTTTTTGGTACCTACTTTCCTCTATTCAATTCAAGGAGTCTAGCGTGCCCATGATTCTGCTACAACTAGAAGAATTCAAACTTCTATTTTGAAACTCTTTCCACTGCTGGTACTTGAAAGGTCAGAACTTTTTTTTTTTTCTGTGACTTCTACCTCTGCCTTTAGGTTAGAGATTCTCTCCCTTTAGTCTCGCTCAAGCATCTACGAACCTTTGATTGACTATCCCATAACTTAACTCGTAAACTTCGATCCTAGCTAATCTAAGTGCTAAGAGCTTGTAACTCCAACAATTATTAGTCTAGCTAACTTTATTTCCTTGCCTGATTCGCCTATCTGATAAGAGCTTGAAAGTCTATATTTTGTTAGTGATTTAATTGGATTATTTATGGAAAAATGTGTTTAAATTGTGGAATTTGAATTAATTCTTTCATAAATACCTTTTACGGGGTCACAGGTTTATTTTGAGTATTTTCAGGTTCAAACAGATATTTGAAGGGAAAAGAATGATGTTGATGGTATTTATGACGCGTACGAACAAACTGTACAAGAATCGGAGTTGAAACGAGAAAGTTGTGACACGTCAAAGATACAACGTAAAATCTGGAAATCCTTCAAGATGAGCATACTTTAATGTTTCTATCATAACTTGAGCTATAGAAATTGGAATTCAACGATTCTAATGGCTTTGGAAAGCTTATTCAGAGAACTACAAAGTTCATGTTGATGACTTTACGAAATTCTGAAGATCACGGACTCACTGGACAGAAAGAACAATCATCACAGCGACTGTTCTTACCGCCGTGGCGATGGGTCACGGGCCTGTTAGGCTAATGCATTATCCTAATCTGAATCTGAATGGATTAAGACATTTAAATTTTTCCTAAGTAAGATAAAAACCCTAGGACTATAAATAAGGGTCTTAAGTAGTTTTAAGAGAGTTTTTAGGGAAGGAAAAAGGACAGCTACTATTTTGGAGATCGGAATCTTGAAGTTCCCGTTCACCAATTAGAGAAGTGTTTATATTTTTCTTTCTTGAACTCATGTTATTGAATACAATGATGGTTTTTATTATTGCAACTATGAGCTAAATCTCTTTTCTAGGGCTAAAGATGTAGCCCAATTTATGAATATGTGTTGACGTTATCTTTATTGATTTCTTATTGAGCATTAATTCTAAGTTTTATTATTGTGTGTAATGCTTTCAATTCTTAAGGATCCGAGGGTTGAATGATATCATGGGTTGGGTTGAGATCGAGAGATGAAACCTAATTTGTCTAAGGTAATAAAACCATAGATTGAGCGAACGCTAGAGATAGGCTACCGCGATTTATGAGGCTCTGGTAAATTCCATAGAACTTAATGATCTCTTAGCTGCTAAATCTAACTTAGAGATATTTTGGGTTGTTGTTTAAGGGTTAATTAGCTAATTGTTTGAGAGAAAGTTAGTGGAATATAAGGGAGTTTGGCCTTTAGAATAAGCTTAATTGGGCTAGTAATAATTGTCAATACATAGGATTAAATTGGTATGAAATTTTTGCCCTAGGGTTTAGCCATATTGATCTTTATACCAAAGTTTTATAAAATTCTGATTTTGTTTAGTTTTTAATTTGTTTTCTTTTTCATTAAATTCATTCATAAAATTCTGTTTCATCAAATAGTAGTAAAATAGACTAGTTTGGTACTTGGTAGGTAGTTCTCTTGGGATTCGACACTTGTTTACTCGAGCTTTATTACTTGCATGATTTCGTATACTTACGAATAGCCTGTCACTATCTATTACGTTCAAGTGAAAAAAATTAAATACATAAAGTAGAAGACTTTCCTCTCCTAGAAAAGACTCGTATCGTCAAGCTTGTCCCTCCGTTCCTTGGGTTCACTCCTCCTGTTTAGTCCAACCTTGGGATCACATCCTTAACTAAACTCCTTTCTAGCAACTGTAGCAAAAAAAAGTTCCTTATCTCAGTCTTGGTCTAGCAGATTAGTACCATAGTTCAAGTGTATTACTAACCTCTTGGTTGGTTGCCCAGAGCTCTTTGAACCCCTTTCCTTCAAGGCGAGGTCAAGCTTCCTCTTCATCTCTTTACTGATTGAGCCATTTCATTTCCTCTCCCTTTTGTCGAGTTAGTTCATCTATCTCTCAAACCCAAGAAAGGAGAGAAAGAAGGGGATGCTCACAGCCTTCTGATTGAATTATTCCCTCACCGCGGATTTAAAAACCTTTTAGTCAAGCTTCCACTCCGATCCTTCCATTGAATGGTTTCTGTCACTCCTTGCCTTAAGCCCAGATCTGTGCTCGGCTTGATGCCATCTCCTCTGGCCCGTAAAGCCATCTCTGCCGCCTTTCCCTACCAGAGTCTCATCCTCTGACCGGAACATCCTCTGCGAGAAGAAGCCGATCCGAGAATCCCATTAAACCTGATCTTGATTCCCTTTTTGTGATCTGTCGATACCTTTACCTTAACTTTGAAGAAAAGCTACTACTCTCTCCCTTCTGAGTCGAGTAGCTGAGCACCTTCCCGCCTCTAAAGAATAAGGAGATCCGGCTCTTGCCATCTCGTTATTCTCCGGCCAATAGAACTAGTACCTATGAACTTCCTTCGCCCGTATCCTAATGAGTCAAGCATCCCCCCTCAACTTCCACCCATATTCTCATAAGATTAGATTGCCTTATTTCAAAAGATGCAGCAGTTTCCGCTATAAGGAGATAGTTTGGTAGTAGTTCAGTGAAGTTCACAGTTCAATTCCGATCCTGATGGCCTCGCCAATGCCCCCTCTTCTGCACCAAATTCTTTTGAGGTGGTAAACCCATATGTAGCTCACCTTCTAGATTAAGAACATCCCCGACATTAGAGTTAGGCTTCGCCCCTCTCATTTTTTAGCAGCTTGAGCATAGCAAGAGGACTTTCTTTTCGTTATATGAAGTCTCAGATGTAAGCTTTGACGAAAGAAGATATGTTGGATAGCATACCTTGGGAAGAACCCAAGTAGAATATAGGTGGCAGATGTGAGGGAGATTGCACAGAGGCTCTCAGTTCCACTGTCCCAGGCCTAAAATTCCAGTTTTTGGCTAATGAAAGCCCTATATTATAGACCTTTTCTTCATAGAGATTAAAGACAACTTGTGCCTTCTATTCCCCGTTCTCAATAGCGAGATGAGGGAAGGCAACTTGACCGATGCATCATTGATATTACCTATGAATGCCTATTTACATGCTTTATTCCTTCATTCACGGAAAGCTTTATATCATCTTCTTTAACGAGACTTGTAACAAGTGATGAACCTTCCACCTATCCGTCGATCTATCAAAAGAAGTTTTGTGACTAATGTAAGTAATTGATCTACCATACGCAGCGGAAAACAAAAATTTAATCGGTAAATCAATTACCTTTCTTTGCCTAGATCCAAGTATAGATTATATCGTTTACATGTTTATAAACAAAAATCTGTATAAAGTAAATCCATTCAAGGATTATAATACTTATGTACGTTTGGAGGCTCCTTCGAATATCTCTGATTTCGGATAGGAACATTGTTCATGGTTACTATTCACCATCTACTGTTCAAGTGATTTTTCGCCAATCGATCCAAAGTAGGATCATACTCACGGAAGTCCGTACGAAGATAATCCGTAGAACCCTTGATTATTTTGCTAGAACAATCAAGGGCTTCAAGAATCAAGAAAGAAGAACAAGAAAAGTTTTCTTCTTGAGAGAGAGAGAGAGAGAGATAGGGATAGGGTGGCTAGGGTTTTAATTGTTTTAATTTTAAGTTGCACTTATATAGTGCAACAATTAAAACCCTATTCCACTTAGGAATAGCCATGGGCTCCAACCCTAGTTCACCCTTGCAGCCAAACACACCCTTTATGGTATTTTAATTAATTTATTATTATTATAATTAAAATCAATTAATGTAAAATAATATATTAACATTCAATTAATAATAATAATTCATTTAAATATATACATAGATATATTTAAATATAATCTCACTAATTTAATTTTAATATTAAAATTAAATATAGGCAACAATCTCAGTAAATTTAATTGCACTGTGAGATTACCAAAATACCCTTTCATCATGAAAGATGAAAATACCCTTCTCACTACATACAGACTAAGATTGGCCCCTAGCAAAGCATCATGACCACCCGATAGATTCGGATTCAGGAAAACTGCAGCCTATCAATGATATGGTTATCGTGCAATCAAATCATTTCATCAATTGTTATCTCATCGAGACTGAGGTACAGAAATAGTGTCAACCTCAGATATCATCGACATGTTTGTATTCAGTTACTGGACCAATGATAGGAATATTAAATTGGATTGAGCATCAACTCAATCCCACTGTGGCCACAAATTTAGTGTTATTGCCATTTACTGAATTACCCAGTGAGATAACTTCTCTCGTGCCTAGAAGTGATGAATCTTTTGTCGATCCACCATAGTCACGATACACTTCTCAATGTAGCCAATCATTATCGTATTAATAGCTCTGAATAAAACTACGTTGGACTAGTGTCAAACTACACTAATTAGTGCACAAGGCGCTCCGGTGATCTCAAGTCTAAGGATCACATGCACCACCATCCGTTAGAAGATTTATTCCATAGACACTGGGGTTGCCATCCATATGGAATCCTCTGGTGGGTCTGTCTAGTGAACTTGCCTCTAGCAAACACCCATGCGTTGCACCAGATTGTTGGCAAACAACTTTGACAAGTGAGATCAGTCAATGCCTTTCGACAGGATCGTTCAACACTATGATAGCCTTACCGTATTATCTGTGTCCTTGGTCAAAATAATACTAGGGCTATGGACGTTTCTAGAATGGCCACCATATGTGATCATAGAGTTCTCACTATCAATATTTAAAACATTTGATACCCTCGTCAAGGTTCTACCATCCTAAAGACATATATCATTACATACACAATATAGAAGAATATGCCTTTTATTGATAAATAAATATTTATTACAGAATCAATTTTATAATAATTGATTGGCTCTAGGGCACCTACTCTAACAACTAAAGCCTACGAAAGGACTTCTTGAACTACTTAACAGAACTAGACTCATGAACTGAGCTAGCCACTCCTTCTACTTGACTGGCTAAAGATAGACGCACTTCAACGATGAGATAGAAAAAAGATAGATGGGAGCATAACAGCAAAACGGGCCTAGAACTTGGGGACAACAAAAGAAAAGGAACGAACGAAGGCATAAGAACTAGAGCATGAAGACGAGTTGAAATATTGTTGTATGAACAGGTCTATTGGTTAGCTTTAGTTGCTGGAGTTGAAGAAAGCACTCTACATACTGTATGAAAGAGTCATGTGAGTAGACACGTCGGCTGGTAGAGGTTCTGGCCTTGGTCTTTGTAAAAGGTCCTATTGCTTATATAGGGCTTTCTAAATTCTTATTATACCTATTTCATAGTCTGCTCCATATCTTAGCTTGCTACCTTTGCTTTTTGGCGGAAAGCGAGGAGCTTCCAATGCCTTACGTAATAAGAGGCTTAAACAGAGGCAAAGAAAAGTTTCCTTTCATTTCTATTTAGTGGCGAGCAATTCTATCCTAAATGGTGTAGATTGCTTCTTTCCCTCTTTGCTTGTGTTGTGCCTGTGCTGATTCCTATAGTTAAAAAGAAAAGAAAGATTCAAATACGCCAACTCATTTAGTATAGTCAAACTTAACATACAACGAGGCTCTTCAAAAGAAGGGAAGGTGACATACTCCCTAATCATAGAGCTAACAAAGGATCTTGCCTATAGCTTGTGGCTTTGTTAGTTGGCTTAATAGCTTGCTTGGTCCAATTGTTCATCTTGCTGGTCCCGTTGCCTTTATTTACTCAAATCCCAAAACGAAAAGAGTAGTTCCCCCAAATCCAGGTCCTTGTGAAAGGTCCAGTTGATGGGAAAGAATCCATGTTCAAGTCTTTGAGTGCAAGTTGCTTTCTATGGAAAGTTCTATTATGGGATAGAAATCGAGGTAAAAGACTGCTTTCCTTTTATTTCCTTTTATGCTTCCCTACATGGAAAATGAATCAAACTTGACTCTATAGTTGGACTCCTTTATAGGATTCTTTTATGATCTTATAGCTTGAAAATGAATCAAACCAGTTCTCCCTTGACTTGTAGGTATTCTAAATGGTTATTGTTTATGCTCGTATAGTATAGCATAAAAATGATTCGGAGAGCCATGAGAAATCCACTTCGTACCTTTGCTTCGATCCCTACTGCTTGAAGTTCAATCCCTTTAACAACAAGAGGTTTCACCTCCTACGGGTTTTACCAATCTATTCTATGAAAAGTCTTTCTTCCTTATATGCCTTTCCGAAGAAATGGTGGCTGTGAACTAAACTTCAGTTCGGTGGAAGCAGGAAGTCCGATAAAGAATCTATTTCTTCCGTTGAGGTGAGGAGCTCCTCTATTCCTATTCTATTTCAGGGATTTTATTAGTATTCCTATTCTTATGATTAGATAATCGACCACAGGCAAGAAAAAAAGGAAGAACAATCTCTATAGCTTCGCTTCCTTACTTATTGGGTCACTTTATAATTAGAATAAGGAACATAAGTTGCAAGACCCTTTTAAGGCATTATGGGTTGGCCACATAGGAATAAGAATAACATTTCTCCTTCCCTTCAGCAGAATGTGATGATTCTTACCTTCTGGGAAAGAGTCTTTACTAGGAAACTTCCTCCAAAGATCTCTTTTCCTGGGAATGAATTTCTCAATCTAGCGTCTAATTTATCAATTTAAACATCAAGTGAAATAGCCTTCTAGTACAAATAAATTGAGGTTTCCCTGGGGGTTGGTTTAAGAAGTGGTAATGCAGGGGGGCGGGAGTAATGAAAGAAGTAGCTTAGGCAAATTCTAGAATTCATTCCTAGCTAATGTTCCGAAAACCGGACCAGACCATGACCCGTTCAACGGTCTGATTTTTGGTTTGACCGGTTGGATCGGTCGGTTGGATCGTATTCTATAAAATTATATTGTAGTCTCTGAATGTTTGAAATTTATCAAAAACACCCCTATAATACTCCCTTAAGGTTTGAAATCTATCCAAAACACCCCTGTCGCGCGAAGAGACTGGTGATGGTGGTGGCAGTGACGATCAACGGCCAATCGAGGTTTAGAATCATGGGGCTTTGATGTATACGTGCTGGCGAATCTGATGGTGGTGCTAGGGAGTTCCATCGACGTCGAAAATCGCCAGAATCAACAAAAGAAGTTCGACCGTCGCGTGAAGTTCAGGTGGACGGCGAGTGACGAAGGTTGGACGACGGCGACTAAAAATGGCTGGGTTTCGTCGTAGAGATGCCGTTAAGTCTAATGGCGGTGTTTTCTCCCTTGATCAGTGCCAAAATTCGACGGGATTCAGCCGCGATTGGACCGTGATTTGGTACTATTCTGATGGTCCAACCGTGGCCCAATCTGGTTGAAACGTAAATAGCAGTTTTCACATAATTTCAGACTGGATATGCCGCCGGTTACCGGTCGAACCAGTTTGACCAGGCGGTCTGGTCCAGTTTTCAGAATACTGTTCCTAGCCTTAGGCTAACCTAACTCATTGTAGCGTAGGGTAGTTGAGACTCGTAGTAATGAATAAAGTTACGGGAGGAGGCTAAGAGTGTAGTCAAGAGCTAAGAGTAATGAGGCAAGTTAAAGGAAGAGCCTATGCATACTGATTTTTTTTCCTAACGCAAGAAACTGCTACTGGCATTGATCAATTACAACTCTTGGCATGAAGACACTTCCCTTAGGGAAACTCCTATCAATGTCTAATATGCCTAATAAGGTTACAATCAAGGTCAGGGAAAAAAGGAAGAACTCTTGCCAACCCTTTGACTTCTTGATCGAATGTCTCCTAAAAAAGTTCTCACTTTTTGCCTCGTTTTTGTTACATTGCTTCTTTTCTCCTCTAGTCACATACATGCTTGACTACCACAGACCGCCTACTTGAACTATCAAGCAGTAACATAGACTCCTTGTCCGGCTGGTAAGGTTCTTTTCTATACACCGCCTACTTGCTCGGGAGGAAGCACTCCTCAGACAAGTACTGCAATGGTTGTTGGTTCTAGTAGTCTATAAGTTGGGAGTTGGCTTTGGGGAACAACCCATGCCTTGCCTGGAACTAACGTCAAGACTATAAAGGACGGGAATGATGACAATGTAAGCCTTTATGTTTTGACAACTATACTCAAAGATAATGGAACAATACGTAATAATAACACTTATACATGTATAAGTAGGTAATCTCATATGACATACCTCTCGTAATGGGTCTGCAAAGCCTTAGAAGGAATCTTTCAAGGCCCTAACCGTTACCTTCAAACAATAGATTCTATTACCTAGATTTTTGAATAAAGGTTTGTAAGATATAACTACAAGTATAAGGATATTCCTACTAGTAAAGTACTATCTTGTTACCGGTATTAGTATCATATAAGTATCTATATTAGTATCATAAAGTAACCCTTACTCTATTTCTCATTATAAATAGTGGGGTGTTTACTAACTCCATAGGTTATCTTAAACGTTCTAGCCCTACACCCGTAGGTTTGTTCACTTGCTTACAGAGGTGTAAGAAATAATCTAAACTAGAAAGTAAAAATGACACATTGGGTCACTCGGTCACTACCTACAATGGCTCCCTCCCTCCGCTTTTTGTGCTATAGGAGGGATCCTTGGAGTTCATTCCCTTTTTTTTTTTTTTTTTTTTTTTTTTTCAAGTAATTAGGCTTTATAAACCAAAAAAGATAGGTACCTTAAGAGGCTACAAAATCCCGTTACTGGACGGACCCAAAGACAAGAAAAACATCATTCCTAAAGGAAGACAATAGAAAACACATCCAGCTACTGGACAGACCCAGAGACAAGGAAATAGCTCCACATAGGGAGAGCAAGCAAACAAGCAACAAAGCCGATCGGCTCAAACAAGACAACAAACAACAAACTAATTGAAGATGGATAAGGGAGACCCCAATTATCAGCCATCTCTTTATTTTCAATTGAATCTTTAATCTTCTTCAAATCCATGGCTCGGACTCTAACCACCGATTTCACATAATCTTGGATAGTTGAGGCATCTCAGTAATTCATTTTGAATCTTCTTTCATTTCTCTTTATCCACAAGGAATAAATAGTAGAACTAAGTGACAATTTCCCAAGAATAAACTTCAACTTGTTCTTCTTCCATCTTTGCGAAATATAAGAAATATAATCATGCCAAGAAGTAGTGCAATACTTAGATTACACATGTGAAGGATATGGTTCCAAATGGTCAAGGTGAAGCGACAACCAAAGAACAGGTGGTCCAAACTTTCAATTCTTGCATTACAAAAGCAACAAGGCATATTGTTGACTAAGCCAAACCTTATCAAACAGTCTTAAGTAGGAAGTCTCCCTCTAATGGCCAACCAAAGAATGATTGCATGTCTTAGGAAGTGTTTAAGGAACCAAACAAGGTGATTCCATTTAACCTTAAGGCTTCGAGCTCTAATTTCCTCCCATGCTGAATTAATAGAGAAAGCTTTCGAAGGGTTAGGGATCCAAACAACTTTATCCTCATTATCATTAGGGACAAAGTTAACCAAGGCTTTTATTTCCATAAGCTCCCAAGAATTGGCAAATGGCCATTTCCATCCCCTATTCCTAATGATCTTCTTAACCTTTGAATGCAAGCTCAAACCTGAATCATTCACAATTCTATCACTATAAGTGTCCAACAAATGACCTTAGGATGCCAATTATCTAACCATAATAAATTAGATTGACCATTACCCACCTCGGTTCTAATGAGGGATCTCACATTTCTTCTAAGCTTGAGAATTTGTCTCCAAGCCCAAGAACACTTATTAGGAATAAGGACCTCTCAAAAAGACTTATCCCTAAGCAGATAAGATTTAACCTCTGTTGTCCACCTTGAGTTGCTTCATATTTGGGTGATGTTCCAAAGGTCCCTCATCATGGCAGCCTTATTCCAGTCACCAATACGCATAATGCCCAAACCCCTTCATCTTTCGACACACAAACCTCGTCTCAAGCCACCTTTGCCTTTGATTTCTTCAAGTACGTTCCATCCCAAAAGAAGGCTATGAGAGTGGCTTCAATCTCTATCTACACCTTAGACGGGAGAACAAAAATGGCTGACTAGTAAACTTGGATGCTGGTGAGAACAGATTTGATGAGAATAAGTTTACCTGCATAAGAAAGAAAACAGCTTCTCCAAGATTTAATGCGGGCAAGGATTTTATCCAAAAGAGGCTTACAATCTCCATAAGTAAGCTTTCTAGTGATAAAATGAACTCCCAAATAAGCAACAATAATTTTTCCTTCATTGAAGTTAAACACACTTAAAAGGGCTTGTTTTTAACTAGGTTGCACACATGAAATAAAAAGGCTACTTTTAGAGGGATTAGTATGCATTCCCGACCACGAGCTGAACTTAATTAAAGCCTCTTGGATAATCTGAAGGGAAGTTTCATTAGCATGACAAAGAAGCATGATATCATCAGTAAAACATAGATGAGTTATTTTCTCCTTACTACACCTCCAATGGAACTTAGAAGAAGGATTGGCCGCTGCTTTGGACAACAGTCGAGAGAGGATTTCCATTACCATAACAAAGAGATAAGGGGACATGGGGTCTTCTTGCCTTAAGCCTTTACAGCTCCCAAAGAAACAAGTTAACTCACCATTAATAGCAATAGAATACATTGGGGTAGAGATGCAAACCCCAATCCATTGAATCATCTTACTTGGGAAACTGAGGCCTTTGAGAATTTGAAGGAGGACATTCCATCTTACCGAGTTAAATGCTTTCATGAGATCCACTTTGGTTGCACATCTTTTAAGGGTGGAAGAATGCCAATGATAGTTGTGAAGCAATTCTTGGCACAAAAGAATATTGTCCCATATCTTTTTACCTCTGACCAAGGTTGTTTGGGCTAGATTGATCAAGTTGAGTCTAACATCTTCGATTCTATTTGTAATAATCTTGGCTATGCACTTGTAAATAGTGTTGCAGCAAGAAATAGGACGAAGGTCTTTATAAGAGGAAGGAGAATCACATTTAGGAATAAGAGCAATGATAGTACAATTAATTTCTTTCAACATGCAACCTAACCTGAAGAAATTCTGGATGGCTTTAACAACATCATCACCCACGATTTGCCATGTTTTTTTTTAAGAACAAAGGATCGAAGCCATCTGGACTAAGAGTCTTATCATTGGCAAGATCGAAGATGCTTTTTGAGATTTCCTCACGAGTTACCTCCTCCACCATAAACAGAGCTTGATCATCCAATATACTAGGGCTAATTAAGTCCTCCAACCCATGGAAAGAACTGAGAGGATTATTTTCCCCGAAAAGGTTTTGAAAGAACCTCACAAATTCTTGATTTACTCTGCAAGCATCATTTGTTAGGATGTCATCTTCAAGGAGAATTGAAGATATTCTATTGCGGTTCCTTCTCCCATTAATCAACTTGAAAAAATAAGGAGAGTTTTGATCCCTATTTTTAAGCCATTGGACCCTAGATTTTTGCTTGGCAAAACTCTCCTTAACTCTAGACAACTTGAAAAAAGAATTTGCAATAGTTTTCTCCTCTAGGATAATGAAATTGTTAAGAGGATCCGAGGAAAGTCTAGCTGAGTTTCAGTAAAGGCAGCCCTGCCTTCTTTCACTTTTACGGATAAATTGTCATATTCTTGTTGGTTAAGACTTCGCAGCTCCTTTTTACGTAACTTAAGTTTAGACACCAACCTAAACATGGGATTACCTTCAACCTTGAACTTCCACACTTTCTAGACAAATGCCAAGAATGCTTGATTACCAGCCTAGAAATTGAAAACTTGAATGGAATCTTTCTTCTTTCATTGAGAAAACCATAATCAACCAAGGCTATTGAGTGGTCAGAAACACTACGAGCAGTGAAAGAGGCCCCTAAATTAGTAAAGCATTGAACCCAAGTATCATTAACAAGAACATGGTCAAGCTTGCAGGAAATTCTTTTGTCGCTCGTACAATAGTTACTCCAGGTAAGATGACATCCCGTAGCTTTTAGGTCATCAACCTCTGTCATGTGGATCATGTTATCCAAATAAGAATTATACAGCTTCCATTTATTAGATCCCCCCACCTTCTCACTAGATTTCCTTCCTAAAATAGCCCAAGGATCATGATGAAATAGGTTAGCATGATGAATAATATCTTATCATAAAACTCTTTGTTCACATTGATCGTTAGTCCCATAAATAAAAGAGTACCAAAAAGATAGCTTATCATGAAGGATTCTTACATGACAATGAATGGCTTGAACTGAGGAGTGAATAACTCTTACTTCCAAACTATTCATATCCCAACCTACCCAAATACCCCCATATTAGAAGAGTTGTAGTTATCCATCACGTTCTAATCTCTTAAAATCTTTGCCTTTAAGGAATCCCTATTAGCAACTTTGACTCCAGTTTCCAAAATGTCTAGCATGGAAAACTTATTGTGAGCTATCATGTTCCTCAATTTTTTATGCTTAATGGGGTTATTAATACCCTTTATGTTCCACGATCCAAATCTAATCATGAGTAGAAGAAGGAGGTCTCATGACTTTAGCCTGCTTGGCTAAACGTTTACTCTGGTATCTGTTTAAGGAAATGCTTTATTTGTCAATTTACTCTTTTTCATCCACCCATTTCAGATTAGCAAACTAAACCATAACTGGAGAGGAAGATTGAATAACTCTGACTTCCAAAATATTCGGATCCCAACCTACCAAAATACCCTCCATATTAGAAGAGTTGTAGTTATCCACCACATTCTAATCTTTGAAAATCTTTGCCTTCAAGGAATCCCTATTATCAACTTTGACTCTAGTTTCCGAAATGTCTAGCATGGAAAGCTTATTGTGAGCTATCATGTGCCCTCACTTCTTCATGCTTAATCCCATGACCTTAGCCTTCTTGGCTAAATGTTTACTCTGGTATCTGTTTAAGGAAATGCTTCCTTTGTCAATTTACTCTTTTTCATCCACCTGTTTCAGATTGGCAAACTAAACCATAACTGGAGAGGAAGATTGAATTTCAACATGTCTACTTGAGAGGGGGGGGGGGGGGGGGGGGGGGGGGGGGGGGGGGGGGGGGGGTTTGGGCGGTTGTTTAAGGAATCATCATTGGGAACCTCTTCTACACTTAACATAGCAAGGTTATTTCCAGAGGTGGTAATTAGGGGAGCTTCAGCTTGGGTCGATAAGCTAGGTAAGACACTCACTTCACTAACGTTGTCATTAGAAGGATGCATCTCACTAGTTTGGCTCTCTTTCCCATACTTAGAAAAAGTTTTAGACGTAGTAACCTGTTTCCATACCCAAGTTGGATCATTTTGCTTTGGTTTATTCGTAGTGGTGGGCTCCTCCTTTGGAGCTAGATCACAATCTTTTTTCGTATGACCATAGACCTTGCACAAATCACAAATCAAGGGCTTCCATTAGTATTCCACAGTCACTGTTACAGTCTCACCATTCGGCATATCAAGATCGATAACATTTGGGAAACAGATGAGGCTTCCATCTCAACACAAATTTTTGCAAATTCAATTTGCTTTCCATCTTGCGTTATAGTGTCCATATAGAGAGGGTGGCCTATAGCGCTTGCAATAAAACTTAGGCCTTTGGGAGTCCAAAGTTCCAATGGGTCGATAAGCTAGGTAAAACACTTATTTCACTAACGTTGTCATTAGAAGGATGCATCTCACTAGTTTGGCTCTCTTTCCCATACTTAGAAGAGGTTTTAGACGTAGTAACCTGTTTCCATACCCGAGCTGGCTCATTTTGCTTTGGTTTATTCGCAGTGGTGGGCTTCTCCTTTGGAGCTAGATCACAATCTTTTTTCGTATGAACATAGACCTTGCACAAATCACAAATCACAAATCGAGGGCTTCCATTAGTATTCCACAGTCACTGTTATGGTCTCACCATTCGACATATCAAGATCGATAACATTTGGGAAACAGATGAGGCTTCCATCTCAACACAAATTTTTGCAAATTCAATTCGCTTTCCGTCTTGCATTATAGTGTCCATATAGAGAGGGTGGCCTATAGCACTTGCAATAAAACTTAGGCCTTTGGGAGTCCAAAGTTCCAATGGGATGTTAAAGAGCTTGGCCTATATTAGAACTTTACTAATAGTCTCCTTTGACAAATTCATGTTTGGAGTCCATTTTTTCTACATAAAAAGTCTGCCAGCTATATGCCATGGCCCTTCCTCAAGAACCTGCTCTCTTGTTATGGAGTCAAGAAATCTAAGGATGAAAAACCCTTGAACATTAGAAGATATCTCCGCTTTACCAAATTTCTACTAAGTTTTCTCAACAAAAGATTGGATCATGTGGAAAGGAAGCTTTTTTCTTAGAAAATAACCCACCAAACAGTCTTTCCAGTTTTCAATCCCTGGAGCAATAACTTATTTGGGAGGAGAAATACAAATACAGGAACCTGAGGCTCCTAAGTCATGCTTCACAAAATCCATTGGGACATTCGACTTATTCGAAGAGAAAAGAGGACTCCATAGGGTCAGAAAGCCCTTTGCGCTTTTACCTTCCCTATCATTCTTACCTAAGTTGTTAGATTTGTCTTCAGTAGCTCTTGAAAGCGAGACACCATTTGAAACGACACCATGAACAGTCTTGAAACTAGTTTTTTCAGCTAGATCTAAAATTAAAGCTTTAGTTTTGGACAATCCATTAGACACAACAAACCACAGATCTAGCTGCATTTGTAATCTCAACCTTTGATTTGCTCGTTTCTTTAGAAGAAGCTCCCAACTCCTTGTCTCCCGAAGACACGGGTCAAAGATCACTCTTGAAAGATCCAAACTTGGTTTTGTAAACCAAGATTAAAGAAGAAGACTCAGCTATGAGCAGAGCAAGAAAGAAAAGAGGATAAAGAGACAAAAGGATAAAGAAAAAGATGAAGTAAAGGAAATGAAGTTGAGAAAAGAGAAGATGTTGTGGCTAGGGGTGAGAAGAGAAAGAAAAGACAACTAAAAACTTTAGCTCCATTATTCATTGATCACCATACACTATAGCACCACTATAAACAGAAGCGCTACTATTCATTCGAGAGAGATTTTAGTTCACATGTTGGATTTTTCTTAAGTTCATTCCCTCACTCCCTACTTACAATAAAGTAATGAGAACTATCCGTTCGGGAAGCCACAACATTTCATAACTAGTGAGAGAAGATCAAATATTGGCTTCGGGTACAAGTTTACTCGCTCAAAACTACAACTAGACTACTAGCAGAGGAACTGAACAGGTAAGAGAAGACCTACTAATAGGAAGGAAAATTGCTATCCCAATAGGTGTTGGATCAGATCAAGCAATAAGTGAAGAAGCTTAACCAATCCCAATAAGGGAAGTAGCTAAAAGAGAAACGAAAAGGGACATCTTGAACTCAGGGGGAAGGGACCTTAACAACAACAAAAGAAGTACATTGAAGTGGGGAATGGAAAAACAGAGAAAAACAGAGGAAGTTTGAACAAAAACTTACATAAGTTTACAACTTAATAAGATAATGGCGACAGAGTCGCACTGAAATCGTATTAAGAAGTGAGATTAATTCTTAACTAGGTAACGGTAGAAAGGCCGCACTGGAACCAGATTAAGTGATGAACAAAAATTTAAAGAAACAAAAAACACAAATAAAAACTTGAATAAACATTAAAATCAAACATGATGAATGATAAATGATTAAAGAGAATAATTAAAGAACTGAAAGATTAAACATTAAAAGATTATTGAAAGATTTAAGGAATTTGAACTTACAATAAAAGCTTTCTTTTTGGAGAGCTTTAAGAGGTTACATGAAAAGAGAGTGAGGGAGGAGAAAGTTTGAGAATTGGCTTTCTAAAAGTTTGGTTTACAATGAACGAGTCCTCCAATTTATAGAAATTTTATCTTACTATAGCATCACATGAATACTATTGAGAGAATATTTTTTAATAATTTTTTTTAGAGCTTCAAATGTCTCTTTCTGCAGGGAATCTCTGACTCTTCATTTTTATGCCAGATATTCTCAGATTCGAATGTCAGTTCTTTGGCCATTCTTCTTTTTGAGAGAAGAGGTAATTTTGAACTGTTTGGAATAACTTAAATGATCCCATAACAATTATCTTCATTGCTCTAGGCGAGATTGACCAAGGCACTGGAGCTTCGGTTAGATTCTTCTTCTTCTTCTTCTTCTTCATCTTCATCTTGGAGTTGAGAAAGAATAGTCTTGAGGTGGTCTTTAAGTTCTCGTTTGTTTTGGCTCCTGCTAAGGATATTGATGCCGCAATCTTTTTCTGTAAAAAATTGGTGATTTCAGGGGTAATTGCCTGAGTTGGATGAGGTAAATTTGAGAGACAAAGTTGAATTTTTTCTTTGGACACATGGGATGCATCATATTTATCCCACCACTTGACTTTAAATTTTTGGATCAAATTAGGGAGATTGCTACTATTTTGGACAATTTCATATTCCCATTGTAAAATCCACAAGAGGTGGAATTTTGTTGAGAAATGAAGCGATGGAGGGAATTTTGAATCTGCTTCGAAAACTTTGAATTTGAGCGTGAACTCATTGAATCCTTCATGGACAGTTGGGGGTAGGATTTCGGGAATTAATCCAAAATGATCCCACCATTAGGAAATTTGAATAAAGTGTTTCTTTTGAAATAAATCATCTAGGAGTGCCTGGAATTCGGGTTAATGGACGAGAAATGAAAGGAGTGTCCAGTTGCTCAAACATAAAGCACTATGAAAGCCCTCTTTCTAGCAAAGCAAGAAGCAATCAAGATTCCACGTCAACATAAAGGGCTTATAATGCCTATCCTTTGACGTCTAGTTTTAGGAAAAGAAAAACGTAAATGAGAGTGCATTGGAGTATACAGCCCCTGGGAATCCATCTTCGTTTAAGGCTTGGACTGTTTTTGGATATAGTTCCTTCCACCTTGTGATTTACCTATACTAACTTAAGATTGGTTTGTCCATGATGGACTTGAGTAGATGCTCCAAAAATCCCCACTTGTGCTGTCTCATCAATTGGTTTCATCAGCAAGCAGTGAAGGGCGTAGCAGCGATGCAAGCCGAGAGCTAGTCAAAACTGGGCTTGGGTCACTGTCAGTACCTTTTTGCCTACTTGGGCTATCCTGTGGGGTTGGTTTTCAGTTTACCTAAGTACAAGATCGAAAATCATGTTTTGCTTGACTATGTCTTTTCGGTATGCTGTTCTGCCAGTAGAGCGAATGAAGATCGATCCAACCAAGATGCACTCACTAGAAAGACTACTACTTGTCTTTGACTTGAGATCGACAAATCGTGAGTTGTTCATAGAATTCTTTCTTAATTTTGAGTAGGAACGATGAAACGACATTCAAACAGTTGTGTTAGGATGACCTTTTTTCTTGTATCTGAGGAAACTCATAGTTCTGAGGAGGGGAGATCCCATTAAAAAACTTGTCTGTCGTCTTCGAGTGCTCGGAGGCAGGTACAATATAGAGTCTTACTAACTACTGGCCCTTTCAGGGACTCTTACGTGAAACTGGAAAGCAAGTAAAGTATTGGTAATAACGTTTTGAGAAAGCAAGATGGATTATACCCTTCCCTTTGTGCCCCACCCGAGGTCACCAGTTGTTTATAAAAGTCGATCAGGGAATAAGCGCTCTTTGAAAGAACGACATATTTGCTCTTCTTGTTATAGAATTGGTTGTTATGCTAGAATTAGCTGTTACAGACTTCGTTGCTATTAAATCTACTACAGCTATTACAGAAGGAGCTGCTTAAGAATGCCATGTTTTGAGATGCAGATGAGGTGGAAAAATCAGTTATGCACAGTTCCCATGGGTAGGTATAATAGTAAAAGAAGAGGATGCAAGCACATTCATTAATGCCCTCGAATCTACTCTTACTGTTCTCGAATAGGCTCTTTTAGGTTCAGGAAGGAAGAATTCATTGCTCTTAGGCATTCCGTCAAGTTCGCTCTGAGGGCGGGAAGGAAGGATCGACGTTGTTGAGAGATGGGATTCATACCCAGCAATAGTATCCTGCTTCTTGTGACAAAATCAATTGCATATATAATAATAGAAGGGGCTTGTTCTCTTTTTGGTAGTAACGAGAAATTGAATAAGAGAAGAGAGATGGGGCAAAGAAGGAATTGATAGAGGTGTGTCGAGAAGTTCCATACCTTCTTGATCGAGTCAATTACCTTACTTGTACTTAAGTTGAGATTGGGTTGGTGTTTAGTGTACCAGGTACAAGATCGAAAATCATGCTTTAGTGGCATTAAGATTTCTAACTTGTCGTCTCGTTTTAGAAAATGATTGTTCTAGAATGGTTATTCCTCACAATTGCTCTTTGTGATGCAGCGGAACCGTGGCAATTAGGATCTCAGGACACAACAACACCTATGATGCAGAGAATAATAGACTTAGATCACTATATCTTATCTTTTTCTTCCTCATTCTAATTGTTCTTTTCATATTACAGATCTTGGCTTGTGCTTTTCCACTCTTGACAGGACTATGGTTGGTGTTTCCTCTTATAAGCACCTTCCAACATACTATGCTCTACGTCTTTGATTGCTATGCCTCGGGTCTCGGATCAATTGGATAGTCAATCTGTACCTTCATTCATACATGCATATTATAAGCACCACTAGCATTGTTGCCATAGTATTATTTGGTGGGGTGGCAGAGTCATTAAATTGAATTGATAGATAGATAGGAAAATTGGGGGTGTAAACACTATTTGATTAGCCAAAAAAGTGAGATTTGAGTAGGGCTTTGGTTGGCATTACGAACGATATGTTGTTGATTGAAGCCTAAAACATGGTTCCATAACAAAATAATAATAATAATAGCAATTTCATGCTAGAGTTAAAAAAGAAATGCAATTAAAATTTAATGCCACAGAAAAACAGCGCTAGAGAAAAAACAAGTGATGGGGTTAACTAAAATATTTATGAAGAAAATATTAAACGTGGATAATTTGGAATGAAATATGATATTTTTAAAATGATTTTAATTATTATTAGGGCTTAAAAAGAGATTGAGTGAGACTTAAACAACACCACTCTTGAATCTTGATTGTATAACCATAGAGACATTTGGGCCTCCACCTGTTTGGAGGGCCTGGCTAATGATAGCTTCAAGATCTGCATTGAATGACTTTCCTGCAATTCACCCATTATTGTTTATGTAATCAAATTCTGATTAGCAAAGAGGGAAAACATAGCCAAATTCCAATTGTATGTTATCTTGTAATTACCAAAGATGATGGGAATTTCCTTGTAAGGGTTGGCAGCTGGATAAGGAAGTAAGGACCATAAAAGAGTCGATCTTAGCCATGATATATGAGCATGCCACCACGGAGCACCTCTCTACCCAACAATAGTGAAGTTATACACATAGCTTTGGCCCGTCTAAATGGGACATGGAAATGGAGTTATATATGCAGGCCCACCAGCCTATACATTTCGAAGCTGCCTTGTGCCATGCCTATTTCAAACAAATTAAATACCAATGGATGGAGATATTGTTCTGGAGTTTGGACATGGTTAACAACTTTGATAAGAAGCTAGTCACCCTCCCTTACTACAAGGCGAGTCCCTAGAAATTTCCCATTTATCGATACAATGCTCTTAGTGTGGCACAGACATGTCACATTGTGCAATTTGATGTACAATATATTTTTGATATAGATTGTTAAAGAGAGAGAGGACATAGGTAAAACTAATGTTAAAATTGACTAATAATTAGCTAATATTTTTTTCTAGGTATGTACCAAGGAATATTATCGCATACCTCAAAATTGTAGTGTCGTGTTACTACTACTGTAGGTTTTGGAAGGAAAGACAGAGTGATAAAAGAGAAGATTACAGCCACTAACCACTTGGCTTGTGGTTAGATGACAACACCTTAAATTATCTAGAGATCTCGTGTCACCAAGTGGTCATCTATTACATTTGTGATTTACTTGAGTGTTCTAACAACTCGTAATCTTAACAATCATTCATTTTATGTTAGTCAGATGAGTGCAATTAAAGGTGAAAAAATAACCCGCCCGGCCCGGCCCATGGCAGGTTAAGCAAAATTGTGGGCTAGGCCTAACCCAGTTCGCCAACACCTAGCCTGCCTCTTTGGCTAGAAGGATTGGCCTAGCCTGGCCCACCAACCCTAACCTGGCGGGTTTTTGTACAGGTTGGGTTGAGCCAACCTATAATTTTTTTTAATTTTTTCTTTTGTGTAATTTTTTTTAGTTAACTTTTCAAATATCAATAATTCAATTAAATTAATTTTTTTTTGTTAACATTTCAAAAATTAATTCAATTTTAATACAATTAAATTATAATATAAGAAAAAATAGATTTATTCATTTATATAAAAAAAAAAAATAATAAGAAATTACAACAATTATTGCCTCATTAAAAACCTTACCAAGAAAAACCCAATTGGGACAAAAACTTGATAAGGAAAAAACAGTGCAATAATTGACAGTTAATTTACAAATTATAAAGTTACAATTTATAAAACAACTAATTTGAGGGTTGACTAGGACATCCCTCATCTGTATCATCTAAATTACAAAATTGAAATGATTATATTAAAGTATCATCAACAACCTTGTATTGATCCTAGTGGCACGACCGTTCCCAATCTCGAAGACATGTGAGGACTACAATCAATTTTGGTGAAAGTTTAGTCCTCCTGTCATTTAAAATTCTTTCACTTGCACTAAATGTTTGTTCGGATGAGACGGTTGAGACAAGAACAGAAAAAACATCCAGGGCAAGTCTTGATAATACTGGAAAAATACATTTTCTGGTTTTCTAATATTCTAAGACATCAAAGTTGGCTCTTTGTTGTAGATTTGTTGGTAGCACGTCGGGGCCAAATACTGGTGAAGCTCATTACTCTGTAGTGGCATGGAAGACAGTATATTTGTTGTTGATGCTTCTAAAGAGGAGGCTATGCTTCAGGTTCGGGTCTTCTTCGGTCTATTAAGTGCATTTTGGGAGTCGAAGTCTTCATATGTGTCTTCTAATGCTACTTCCTCGGGTATTTCGCCTCTTCGCTAGCTCCTATACCTGTTTTCATATTGCAAATATACCTCTGTAAGACATTGTCTTATCTCTCCTAGTTGATTGGCATATGCTTCGTCTTGTAAATTTTCACTTAAATTGTCTAAACCATTTTCTAAACTCGCTAATTTAATTCTAGGATCAAATATGGCAACTAAACAAAAAAGAAAAGGAAGGGGTTTCCAACATTTTTAAAATTTTAATTCCATTGTCTCTATTGGTCCCGCTAAAATCTCATTGTTTCTATTTTTTTAAATAAATCTGAAATTTTTATAATTGTATGTATTATCAATGGACTAGTAGGATAATACACACCAGAAAAAATTAAAGTGGATTGATAAAAATTTTTAAGAAAAGAATGAAATTTTTTAGTTATATGTCAATCACTATCTACCAAATAATGAGGACCCCTATTATTTGCTACAAAATAACTAATTAAATTTGCACAAGGTAAACATGAATCAAGCATTAAATAAGTATTATTCCATCCAACAGACATGTCTAATGCAAAAGTTCTAGGAGACATATTTGATTTTATACAAGCATCTTGAAATTCAGTATTTCTTCTATTACTACTAGTAATCCAAGCTAAAGAATCCCTAATTCTATCAATATTATTTCTAATTTTTTTAATTCCACTTTTCACAATTAAATTAATAAGGTGACATGCACAACGTTTGTAAAAAAACTTCAAATTGTCATAAAAAGGAAAATTTATTTTAAAAATATCTATAGCTCTACTATTAGCACTTGCACTATCTAAAGTTAAACTTATCACTTTGTGAACAATATCATAATCTTTTAAAACTTCAACAATTTTATTATAAATTTGTTGACCACTATGATCCACATCTATTAATCTAAATCCCAATAAAAATTTATTTAATTTACATTCGTTATCAAAATAATGACTAGTCACACAAATATAATCTTGTTTAGCTCTATCACTGTAAATATCAGCGATTAGAGCCACACTATCATGATAACTATGTAATTTATTTCTTAATTCTAATTTCATTTTCTCAAACAATTTTATTAAATCATTTCTAGTTTCCGTTTTAGAATAACTTTTAAATTCTGGAAAAATGAATTTTTAATAAATCTTTCAAAATATTTATCTTCAGCTATATTAATAGGTTGATCAATTGCAGCAATATATAAAGTTAATTGTTCCCTATATATATTAGAATTATAACACCGAGTACTACCCATATTAGTTATGTGAGTTTTATTGGTTTCTCTATTTCCATGTTAATTCATATGTTTACTAGCATGCCTTTTTAAAGTACTAGTACCATTACCTGCATCAGCTTTATAAATATTTCCATAATACTTGCATCTTGTTTTCTTCACTTGAACTCTATTTTCTGTCTCGTAAAACTTTTCGAAATGCACTTAAACATCTAATGTGTGCCTGTCGTCAATTCCGACTGTAGTTAATGAACCCGTTTCTGCTTGAGATGGAGTTGGACGAGGACAACGATTACGAGGACGACTTCTAGAACCATCGGGAGTTGTAGTAGCATGGGGAGGAAGGGGGGAATATTATGAGGTGTATCGGATTCTGAGAATGGGAAAGCGGAACTATTTAAATCTACTGCATTTACATTAGTAAATTTAGGGGGACTAGGATAATTTTCTTCATCATCGAAATTGATGGGATGGAAATATCTATCCATTATAGTTAAAAAAAAAATAGAAAAAATAAAGAATTAAAGAAGGAGAATTAGAATTTGGAAATATAATTGAAAATTGCAAAAACTAATAAAAATTAAAATGAGAGAAAATTGACAACAAAGAGATTGAGAGATTTCAATAGAGAAAATGAGAGAATGAGAGAATTTGGGATGTGAGGAAATATGAGTTTAGACCCTACTTATAGAAAAAAAATGGGAAAAGAAAATGACCAAAATGACCCCTCTAACTGCTATAAAACGGTTATATTTTAAGGATAAAATAGGTTTTTGAAAAAAAAAAATATTTAATTTACTTTTTTTTGTCCAACCCCTAGGTCAACCTAGCACGTTGGCCATTGGGCACCCGTCGGGTTGACCAAGCAGGTTGGACGGGTTTTTTTTTTTTTTAAATATATATATAACTTGTCGGGTCGTCGGGTTGGCCTATGAAGGCTCAGCCTAGCTGACGAAGTATACCCGAGCCGGGTTAAACCCGGGTTGACGCGGGCCAAGTTAGGGTTGGCCTGCCTAACCCAGCCCATTTGTTCCACCTCTAAAATCAATAATATTCTTTCCATGGTTGAAAAGTAGGGAAACCTCTATCCACCCAATTTTATATAATTATCCAATTAAACGAAGCTTATTTATTTGTAAAGGGGGATCTATATTTATTTAATTATATGGATATAGAAATTCCGACGAGTGGGGTCTCAGTTAAAAGTTTTGGTTGAAATTGTACAAATTTACGAAGGCGAAGTTAATAACACCAACTTCTACCTCTATGGCTACAGGCAAAATATTAAACAAAAATTAATACATCTTAGACAAGCTTATTCAATTATGAGACATGCAACGAGAAGTGCACCTCCTTAAAGGAAAAGAAAACTTGCTTTAAATGTTCTAAAAAATAACTATATTGATGTGATAAATCTGCTCGATTAAAACTATTCATACAAGTGATAGTTTCTATAACTAATTCACATATGTGCATGGGTAGTTGGTAATTTTCTTTTTGTAAACGAGGTATTCGAACAAATTTACATATACTTCAAATAATCCTCAGAGGTATAAAGTGAAAGAATAGATAAATCTATTCAGTAATCACCCATATTAGTGTCTGAAGGAACTCGAAATCAAAAACAAAAGTTAGAACTATTTGATATTTTACCATCAAACCAAATGAAAAACCAATGGTGTTTAACAAGGGTAGTCATTAATGGAAAAGAAAAATTACCACTTATATTAAATTCAATTGAGTAATCATATTCCGAAATAATTCATTTCACCTAACGTATTTAATTATAGGAAAACGCCATGCGAGGAAATGGGGCGTCCGTAAGAAATATATGTAGCAGATAGGTTCTATTCCTATATTTGGGGAAATCTGTCATATCTTAACCAAACCCTTTACATGGGCTTGTCATACACTTCGATGGTTCGGGGAGACTTACCTGTCTTATAGTTTCTTTCTTATTTATTACATTAATATAAATAGTCTTTAAAACAACTTTACTATAGCGAGAAATTATGTTATTTAGCCCTATTTTAGGGTGTGAAATGAAAACTAGCCTCAAAGTGGAAATTATCTCACAAAATAATCAAATCCAATTTTCCTAATTTTGAACGACGAAATTGACCCATTCACATTTCTTTAGTTTTTTTCATCAAAACCCATCTAACCCATTCTCCATAACATAATTCCTATCAAACCACTACATTTTTTTTTTCTTTTTAATTTTCTAGAGGTGATATGTGTGATTCTTAGATGATTAAAAGATTGACAAAGGATATGTTAGTTTAATTGAGATATTTGAAAAAGAAAACCATTGTAGGGGCTATTTGTTACAAAAAAAAAAAAAAAAAAAAAAAAAAAAAAAAAAAAAGGTTGAAGACGAGAAGTGATTGATAATGGGGTGTCAATCATCGATAGGACGCGTAAAGGGGGTATTGGTCACTAATAAGACCTATAAAGGGGATCGCAATTTTTATAGATAGGCCTATTGGTAGATATCGGTTATTTCTCATCATCTTCAACCTTGGGACTGCCCTATAATTGATGCCACTAACATTGATCGATTGAAAGTCCCAGGTTTCATAAAAAACATCAAAATCCTTTAATTTGTAACATCCCTGGTTAGAAAATTAACCCAAACAACCAACATTAATCATATGTCTACATAAAATACCCTAATTAACATGTTTCTTACATTCTTATTTGACTCCAACACAATGCAATTTTTTTATATCAAAGATGTCAATAAAATAACATAATATCACCTGCATAAAATCGAAAAATTTAATGATTTGGTAGGGATATTAGTTATGGAGAATGGGTTAGATAGATTTTGAAGAAGAAGTTGAAGAAATAAGTTTGAGGGGGCAATTTCATCCTTCAAAATTAGAAAATTTTGGTTAGGCTATTTTATGAGATGCAATCCCCTATTGTGTTGAACATTGAGCAAATGTAGGCTAGATTTAGAATCAATAATATGGTTATACTAGAGTATTACTCTAAAATATTTTTTTCTTTAGTGGTGTTATCGACAAGTTTTAGTACATATATATACTAGAGTAAAAAATGCTTATAAAAGATTTAGTTTTGCTAAGTCAATCTTGAGTTTAAACCTAAAACGAAAAACAAAATAAATTTTAAGTCCTTACTTTAAATCTGCATAAAAATATATCTATATATATAATAATGCCAAATTATAAGTAACATATATCACAAATAATTCTTAAATATAGATGTTCACGTATTTTTAAAATCTCAAGTCATTAAACATTAACGACAAGTTTTATACAGTTTTTAATATATATATAAAAACATCGATTAAATTTTTATTACTTATTACTAGATAACACTAATAAATAATTTACTCGCATTAAAAAAAAAAAAAAAAAAGAATAATAATAAACTTGAAAGTTTGTACTTTGTCGACATCCCGGAGACAGATTTTTATATATCAAATAATGAAGTATCATATTATGATGTTTGTATTAAAAACGTACGTATAGGTAGAGTAGGATTTAATAATGCTAGTAGTAGTATGAGAAAATTATTATCGTCTTTTTTTAAGTAGCGAGCGTGACGTGATGGTGAACTCTAAATGCACGCATGTAGCAGAGGGGTTATTTAATTTTTACCCACCGGAGTACAGTCCCCTGTCGTGTGTCTTTGATTTCGTAATGTTTCAAAATTAATGCATGGTTGTACATTATTACGATGTCAAATTCCCAGGGACAAACTATTATTAATTGACGGCCCTATAGAATAATTTTGTTTATTGTTCATAAAATGATAGACTACAATTATTTTGTTTCATGTATACAATCAATCCACTATATCTTTCTAGTTTTTTTTTTTTTTTTTTTTTTAACGACCAGAGGTAGTTTGACTTATTAGATTCTTTATTTCCTAGTTGGACTAATTATCTTTTCCATTTGGCAGTTTTCCTAATTAGATTTATTGGCAGTTGATAAAATTATATAATGACCATTGAATCTTTAAGGGATGTAAGTCCATTGAATTGTCTTTAATCTTCAAGGGGAAGGGTTGTCTCGTGCAATCAAACAACTGTATGTAAGGACGATACCCCCATCATGTCTGGATCAGCTTACGTACATCTCAATTAATTTCTCGAGACCTTGAAACTATCGACAGGATAAAAATTTCACCTTTATTATCAATGAGGAAGGACTCGAACTCAGACTCTCTTGAGTAATGAGACCAACTACTTTGTATTATCCTTGGGATTATTGTTTCTTCTTATATGTTTTTAATTTCCAAGAACTGGAATTATTTTCAGCAACAGCTTCAGAAGTTAGAAATTGAATTGTCTTTAATCTTTATAATAGTGTTTTCATTATATACATTGACTTTTCTGCAAGGTTTAATGAAAAGCTGACTTCTACGTGACTACATATTTTCTTGTGTAAAGATCGAGTACTAATGGTAATATGGCAGCTTTTATTAATTAAAATTAAAAAAATGAAAATCAGTGTCGATAAAAGAAAAAGAAAGAAGGATTTTTAACCATATAAGTTGAGATTTTAAATATGGTGGATAGAGCATATATATTAATAAAGATGTAACAGTAGGCGACCAGTTTCTTTTCTCAGTAGACAAATTAGATCTTTCTGAGTCTCCAGTCTAGCTAAGCATAACAGTAATCAAGACGAACAAAGAAACAAAGTCACAGACAGATTTAAAAGCCTAAGCTAGAGAGAGAAAGAAGGCTATATGAGCCTGCATTTGGGTTTAGTTATTGATGGTGGTGTTGCAGGAGAGATGCTTGTTTGATGAGTCTGAGTTACACTCTTCTTTAAGATTGGTGGCTGTAATTGGGAAGAGCTGAAGGGTTTTGAGCGGTGGTCTAGATGCGCAGCATGATGGGGAAGGTGGTGGCGCCGCAGCCGCATCCATCATCATTATCCAATCACGACCGTACATTCCCATCAACGACTTCCCCATCTCAGCTCTACTTTCTGGTATATTCACCTTCCACGTGTGGTTCATCATCTGTTGGGGTGCATTTTCAGACTGTCCTCCCTGTTCAACACGTAAAAATTTCAAATAATTAAGAACTAAACATTAATGAAAATCTTCGTTCCTTCCTACCAATTCAGTTTTAAATAATTAAAAAATAATAATGTAGAGCAAACCAACCTATTTACAAGAAACCCTAAACAACTAAAACGGTAATTCTGATGAAATTCATATACAAATTTTTTAAATCCATGGTATATATCATGGATTTGGAAACAACAAGAATGGAAGCATACAATATGTTATAAGAGCCAAGTGAAAAGAATGATAACAATAAAAAAGATAAGGTAATTCTTTTTACCAATGAGAAATTCCTAGATTTTATAGACAATTGTATATTTAGTACACAAACATAGATATATGCGCAATTGAGATGTGATTTTACCTGGGGAAGGAATCTGACTGGACTGAAGCAGGAAAATTGTTGAAGAGGTGAAGAAGCACGAGAGTCAAAGTAGTGAAGAAGGTGGTGTTTTAGTTGACTATGGTTTGGCTGGTGATGATGATGATACAGTTGGTGTTGTTGTTGGAGTTGTTTTCCGAGCTTCCTTCTAAGCTTCTGTCTCTCCCTTGCTTTATGGTTCTGAAACCAATAGAACACATTCTTGCCTTCGATCCTGCCGTAAAAGGAGAGGTGGGTAGTGATGTGTTGAATTTGAGAAGCATTTGGAGTTCGAATCCCACTTCTGTACAATTCCTCTAAAATCATCAGCTGTTCCGGTGTTGGACACCACCTAGAGGAAGTTGCTGGAGACATTACAAAACAGTACAATAACTGTTCTTGGATCGGTTGCACTATCTTCTGATAAATATGAAAGCCGGGTTCAAAAGGAGAAAGATAAACTGAAAAGAAAAGTTTTAGAGACGACAGTGCAAAATCAGTAGAAAGTATAAAGAAAATATATAAAAGAGGAGAGACAAAAAGGATGGAGAGAGAGAGAGAGGCTCATATAGAGGAAAAAAGTACAAGGGCAGGTTGTCATGCTGATGTTTCCCTGAGAGGGGCATTCAAAGTGTAGGATTCAGTATATGCACAGACAGAGAGAGACAAGAGAGAAATATAAAGAAAGAGAAAGAATCTGGAGTTAGAGGAAGAGTGAATGAGCTTAAATGATTATGTCATTATCCTCTCATTATTATTCAGTTTCAACGGAATGAACAAGACATATATCCATGTAAAAAAAAAAAAAAAATTATTTCATGGTCCAGGACACACAGCCACCAGGTAAAATTCTGAACACAAAACTTTTCTCGAGGTCAATTTTCTGCTCCAACATCCAGCTACAGCGCGTGAAACACATTCCCTAAACTTTTTACAAAACATACATCCAAATATATATATTATGAAATATCGATCATAATAAAGGTTCATAGATTTTGGACTTGTAATTGAAACTTTGCGTAACATCATAGATAAATAATTTAATCCCTAGGTACGGTAATTAATTTTTTTTTATATCTTGAGGGGAATTAAATGTTAGTAAGGACATGGTTGGAGAAAGGTGATCTTATCTCTCCTCTAAAAATTTAATATTGTATGTATATTGAGAAACAATTAGAAAATATTGGAAAAACCTAAAGAAGTTATTGAATATATAAACTCGGCATACATTATAAGTGTGATATTTTAATCATCATTGGTTTGTCCAAAGGTCAACTAGGACTTTTGAGTGTATTATTCAAGAAATTCTAAATTCGACTCACTTGAGTTGAAATGATGATCACTGAGGAAATTTACCTAATTATCAACTTCAGATTTTAAGGTTTAGTTGAGATATGTACAACCTGATCAAACAACACCGGTCACGAAACAAAAATGTGTGCTGATTTGTTTGACATTCTTGTGATCTAAAACAGTTTATACATTTCTTATTATTTGGGGTTGTAAAACTGTTAATAACAAATACAAGATTTTGGCAGTGTTAAAACTATTTGACTCATTACACAGACCTGACATTAGCATTCACAACCAGCTGATATAAAGCAAGTAGGTGAAAGTCTCAGCTCTTTTGTCTTCTCTCTCCATACATAATATATTTTACGGTACAAAACGTGAGCTATGGACAACCACACTTACAAATTTCATAAATGCATGCAGATCAATGCTCTGTCCTTTTTGCATGGCCTTAATTATCCTGCGCTCTGTCAACATTCCCATTTTAATCTCCACCCTTCATTTCAAACACTAATACTAATTTCGTCCCACTCTTGCTTTTCCTTTTCTAGAATAAATGACTAAAGCAGTAGTGTATATTGTTAAATAATGGACTTTTACTGAACCATACAGTATGAGATTTGAGACAACACAAATGCTCCTGATTCATCCAATTTGTTCTATACAAATTATTATGATTTATGCATGTATTAAACTTTAATTTCCTCTCTTTGCTTTACAAAACTTCGTTAAAAGAAGAGAAGAGAAAATTTGAGGATAGAGTGGAATTAAAAGAACTAATTAATATATTGTAAACCAATTGAATATATATATATATATATATATAAAGTTTTAATTAAGTTAGGTAGTTATATATATAACATTATATAATAGGTCGTTTGAGGTATTAAATTAAAATCTTTTTCGTCTGAAATTAAAATCTTTTTCGTCTGAATCATAATGTCTGTATTTAAGTATGGTGGTCGAGTTACACTTTAACAGGTGACATACATAAGTTGGAGTTATGATAATGGAGAGTTGGCCATTGGAGAAATTAAAATATTCATAAATGAGAGAGGATGGAAAGGCCACCATGCTTGTGGAGAAATTTAATTTACTTGTTTTACAACTTATGAATTAGTCTTTAACCACGTACCTACCTTCAGAAAACAGAAGAAAAAAAGATTGTTGTTGGGGGGGAAGGGGGAGGGTGGGTTGTTGGGGGTTGGGTGTGGGTGGTGGTGGTGGTGTGGGGTTGTCTCTTTAGCCAGTTCAGCCTGCTCAAAGAACGACTTGTCACATTCAAAAAATAATATCCAACGATTACGATAACAATTGCAAGAGTAAAGAATTTTTTTTTTCAAGAAAAAAATGACAAAAACTGTCAAATCAAACCTGTAAATTTCTAATTTATGAATGCTTTCGTCATTCATGCACGGATGGTCTATATTTTGCTCAATGCCTTCCGATGCTGATTCGACTCTTCAATGTGTCCCTGCCATCTCATTCTCCTTTTATTCATTTCTTTTATTTTTTCTTACTTTTGTTTTTCCTTGACTTATCATATTATCTATTATACTTTTTTTTTTTAATAATAATCTAGTCAATTTATACGGATTTCAATTACTCATTCAAAGTTTTAAAATTATCTATCAGATAAAAACTCTAATGATCACTCCCATTAACAAATAAAAAAATATTCAAATTCAAAAACTTTTGAATAATACATTTAAAAGTTTTTATCCATTACACTTTTTTGTTTTAATACTTACAATTTTGGTCACTTTTTGAAAAAGAATTGTACCGCAGTTCGTTCGATTAATCTTTAATAAGTTCAATTTTCTTGGAAGCATGTTATTGAACGAGAGTAAAACAATTTATATTGAGATTAAAGAAATTAGTGGGCAGATTTAGATTCTGCAGAGGTCAATGCGGAGTGTGACTAGTAGCAGAGAGGAGACTCTCTGGTCAATATATGCAGACGTGATGAAGAAAGATGATTGGGACACGCTATATACGTTAGCGATTGGTGAGGCTCACTGTGATTTGACTACCGACAGATCAAGATTCCGTGTGTAAAGTAAGGCTATACCTGTTAGTGGGGAATGGAGCCACCTGCAGTTCTGCAAATTATACGCTCCATCATCTCACCCGTTCAATATTAGGAATTATCTTCAATCCTCATCGGGATGCAAATACCAGTAAGTAAAGTAACTGTTTAGACATCAAACCTTGACAAATTAGGGTGTGTCTGTATTTTATGTATATTATTATTTTATCATGAATCTATGACCCATGATTCTTGTATGACATTTATATTTGCAGTTGGAGAGAGTTTTTAAAATGAAGTCGATCACTTGAGAAAATAAGAATGTTGTTCTAAACCATTTTTGTAATATACCTAACGATTGGCATACAACTGTGATTACTTAAAAAATGAACACTAGTTCAAATTCTACATAAAGATTTCACTGTTTTTTTCCTTTTTCAGCCCCTGTCAAAGCTTGACCTTGATTGAGAACTAGACAGTGAACATAATTCAAACTTCCATTTCGCAGTTCAAGGAAAGGCTCAAAATATAATTTTTCTTTTTAAAAGAAAAAAATTCTCCCCTATATGGTGATCCATAGGATTTCTCTTAAAGTATTCGAGAAAATAAACAAAAAGGATGTGAATATATTATTTTTCTCATATAGAAAATTACTCAAATGTTTGGGCCCCATATACTTGACCGTATTGTTTGGGTATTTAAATACTTGAGTATATACAAATTAGAGATGATTGATGATATGGAATGAAAAATGTGTGTGCATGTGTATATATATATATATAATCCTTGGTAGGAGTTGGATGAAGGTAATCCAAACTGTCAGTGGGGAGTGACCTATTCACCATTGATTTTGAGATTAATGAACAGTGCCACTTCCCAAGATAGTAAATATAGTAGTCTCCACTCTGTAAATCAGACCAAAAAGTGAAGTTAAATAAATTGCACTCTCTCATAAAACCAAACCCAGATCCTAACTGAGGCTGCATAAGTATTTACATAAAGTAGCTGCAATATAATCAGAAACATATTGTGATGGAACGCATCAAAGTTATGACCATTCACGTTCTCTAAAAAGGCTAGGCCAAAAGCAAAAGCTAAGAAGAGGCCACTGTTTGTTTTAGTTAAAAAGCTGGCTTTGTTTCCTGTATATGTTTCTTAAATACTAATAAATTTTCGGATTAATAACAGTCTGTTGAATAATTAATTAAAAAGTTGTTTATTTTTAACTCTTGGGGAGAAACTGGTCCCTCTTGGCTTGAACTTCAGTCTTTCCCTTAGTTGAAGAAAGCTGTAACGAAATTCGTTAAATGCTAATCAATATATTAAGGGGGTGTTTGTCTAAGATAAGTACTGTTGTATTAAACATGGGAGACCTCATAAATGCAGCTGGCTTACACTAATATAGAGTTTTGAACCGACACGCAAATTATTCTGGAAATCTGTGTTTTATTTCATCCGTCCCTTTTTATTTGGTAGTTGTGGAATTGAAAGTCTAGTTCTCCTTCTTCGTGATCACTGTTAAATTCATTAGTTACGGAACTAAGGTGAAAATTCCTGGCCTGAAAATTAATTCTATACCTTCCTTATATATTAGTATTACACATGTCAAATTCAAGTCTTACAAAAAATAAAAATAATTTAATTACTCATAACTCTTTATTTTTCTATTATTTACAATATAGAAATGCGTAGTGACCATCGAGAAATAAATTCATGAAATATATATATGACGAAGATGCATGCAAATAAAATATAGTGGTAGAAATTAAAGGGAAAAAATGAGAGAAAAAAAGTTATTTAACTTGATAGATAGACAAATAAACCTTATATATATAAATACATTAATCTTTATGCCACCATTAAAGGTTCGATTGTGTTAATTCTAAAGATAGACCTTCCTCTTGTGCTTAATCCCAAAAGGGGTAACCTCTCTGTCGCACATATCTGAGCCATGCCAGACATTCCTAGGCAGATACCGTCGAAAATAGAAATATTCTGAGCTGTGATGAGACCCCTCTAGCGCCCTAATATGTGCAAAACCAGGACGCCAATCATCTTTCCCAGTCAATTTGACATACAGATAACAAACAGGTGACTCCACGCATTGTCCTGTTACTTGAAATTCGTCCACATTGCAAGCTTGAAATGGCTTTCTAGGCACATCATCAAGGACATCAGGTGCTAATGGATCCACTTTCCTTACATGCTTGGAGTTTAGATGTTTCACCAAGATGTCATTAGATTTCGTGTCACCAAATCTCAGGCTTACACGGTTTGAGGTTGCGGCACCCCTAGTGCATGTTGTTTCTATTGTCACCGTGTAGTTACAGTTTTGCTGCTGTAAACAATAGATAGTGAGAGGAATTATTAGTTGAATAATACTTCACTTACAAACTTTGTATATAAAAAATTAACGAGACATATAATGTTGCATGACTATACAACACACTTAATAAGGGAGACAAAGCTCTCATTTAAAACAATCTCTAAATCTATATAAAACCATTAATGAAAGAGAATCCAGACCGCAAGACATAAATTATTACCTTCTCTTTTAATTTGTGGAGATTTTCACCTCCTGCAAGTAAACCTAGCGAAAGCACGCAACATAGGAAGATCAATCCCCTGCAGTTATTGATTCTCATCGCTCTCTCGATCGACCTCAAATTAACAGGCACACGTAGTATCCCGTGATGCAACTTAAATATAGCATGAATAATTTGTTCTTTCCTTCACATAGCAAAAAGTTATATTCTTGTTAGCTTTATATGTTATAGCCCAGGTGATATATGAATACATCACAGGAGGGTTCCTTAAAGTTTACTTATGCTTTCTGCTTTTATCACGGATAAATCTTCTCTTTTCAAGAGCAAAGCATCTTTATAATCTTAATCTTTTTTTATCTCTTTAGTTAAAGATGGATTCTGTAATGTACTTTACGCGATCGATATGTTTGCTTTGCATGTTAGAATTTTTCCTTTCCGTCAAATTAATTTTAGACTATACGCCCCTCTTTCCGTTGGCATACACACGCACGCACAGAATTTTAACAATAACTCCACAAATTGAAGCATTGTCAACAGTCTGAATAAGGGATAATTAAATTAACGCCTGTAGTTATATATCTTAAAACACAATAAACCCCCAGTAAATAATTAAAAAAAAAAAAAAAATCGATCGAACGTTGACAATTCATGAGGTTTATTGTGAAAATATTTAGGGGTTTAAGCAGATAGAACTTTGTGTGATTCTCAATTCTACAATATATACGCTTAGAAGAAACAGTTAATTATAGGTCTATTACATATGCGTGGTTGTTGTGAAAGAATGGATCATCCATGTTGAAACCACGACAAAAAACACACAATAAAGAAAAACAAAATAGTAAAAGAGAACACATGATTTGCTCTTGTTCGTTTCAATTAAGAAACTACGTCCAGCATTCAAATAGGGAATTTTTTATTAAGTATCAGAAATCTGGCAACACATACAAAGTAGATGCTGACAGTTTCCCTCTCACTCTCTGTTCTTTTTTTTTTTTTTTTCTTTTCCACGCTAGGTTTCTCACAATTATAGAATATATATAATAGAATACCTAACCCTATTTTTATTTACCCCATCTAATCTGACCCGGACACAAATATTAATAAACTAATTCTAAAACCAATTAATAATTGAAATTACTTTGAGTTGTTGTAAGCTGATAATTAAGATAAGTATACACCATATTCAATAATCCACATATAAGTTTTAAGCAGCGTCCAAATTATGATTATTTTTCCTAGGATGTCCTTAACTTGAGATCTAAATAAATTACGAATATACTGTACGTGTATGTGTATAATATGTGCATTGAAAAAGTTGTGAAATACAAATTTATGGCTAGGTTGAAGTAGTAAGGAAGCAGTAATGCAGAATTTATTTTTGACGGGTCTGGATTTGCATAATGAGGTAGGTATTTGGTTAGAATTTATTTCAGGATGAATTGTGCACAGTTGTTAATATTAAATATAGATGGACATTGTGTTTGTCAAAATAACGTCATCGCAGTCTTATTGTCGAAAATATGATGATGAATATATATATATATCATTGGTTCTTCCGAGAAAGTGTGAACAAGAAATGGAGGCTCCACTCTCTTTAATAATGTCTCCCAGTCCCGCCATCATCATCAATACAACATATTTTCCCATTTTTGTTAAAGAAACTCAGACAAACGCTTTGGGCCTTTCGACCCGTAAACTGAAAGCCCATCCCAACTCTCCAGGTGAAGCTGGATATTATGCTTTGAAATCTGTTTCATGTTTTATAAATTAAGAGTGGTGTGAGGGAACTGATTTTTAACCCCATCAAAGTGTTTTTTTTTTTTTTTTTAATCTATGACCGAGGTATACTAGTTAATTTACACGCATCTTAACTAATCACTTGCATGTATCTTAACTAATCTTTATGGTCCATTAAACACTTTATAAACTCAATAATTCAAAGTAGGTCAGAGCCAATCTGTAAATCCGTCTAAAAAAAGGACAAATGACTCAAGAAAAGTTTTGACAAGATCACGTCTCTCCTTAAGGGTGCTTTGGACTATAAGAGCTTCAAAGATTTTGATATGGTCATGTAGGCTGTTAATGAAGATGTTTCTTTGAAGCAACAAATTTTTGCTGATCTTGAAAAATATTGTCCACCATATTGCAGACTTGCAAGTAACACTTCCACAATTGACTTGAATTTGATCGGTGAGCGCACTAAGTGTTAGGATCGGATTGTTGGAGCCCATTTCTTCAGTCCGGCTCATATCATGGAACTCTTGGAAATTGTTCGTCCTAAAAAGATTTCTTCCCAAGTGATTGTGGACTTACTCGATATTGGTAAAAAGATAAAGAAGACTCCAGTTGTGGTCGGTAATTGCATCGGCTTTGCTGTCAACACTCAACAGGATGTTCTTCCCTTGCACATTTCACATAGGACGTAGCCAAAATTCTGTGTTAGTGGTTCAAAACATTAAAATTGGTAAATTTATAATAAGATATATATTGAAGTACTAAATATAAAAAATGTATTTTTAAAAGTTATATATACCAAATTATCAATTTTACAATTGTTCTCCACGATTTTTCATATTCTGAAAACATTATATAATTGTTTCATTGACAATTTCATCAAATATCTCTCTCTCAATATATGTAATAAGACAACTATTTAACAATTGATCTCCTATTCGATTCTATAGTCAATTTTTCACAATCTTCATTGCAGAAAACGTTCTTTCAACATTTGCAATTGCAACAGGTAATATCAATGTTAATTTCATGTTTAAAAAGATAACAACACAAACAAAAACATCCTTATTTTCTGCACTATACTCCAAACAATTTGCATATTCTCTAAACCAAATAGGATTAAAACGGCACATTACATTCTCAATTGCTCACTTTTTAAAATTATGATTGTGTGGTTGGCAAGGTCTTTTTTGCAAGTATGTCTTTCTCCCTCTGTCTCTATCATTAGGATGATATTCTAAAATTTCAATCCTCAATCCAGGATCTGCAGGAAGACTACTCAAGTTAAGCTTAACATATATTTGTCTTGAACTAGATTTCATAGGCTCATTATGAACACTATTGTGACGCCTTATGTTTTGTTCAATTGATGGTTCCTCATTAGAAAACTTTCTTTCGATAAAAAAACTTGTCCATAACTAAAAAAAAAAAAAAAAGAATTTTTATTACCACAAATATAATTTGTTTGCAATTACAATTAAAAAACAACACAAATTTATCAAAATTCAACTCATAACTTAGGTTTTTCAAACAATTTCTACTAACCCAATAAAATTCAACTCATAAACCCATGAAAACTCATCAAATCTAACTCTAAATATCAAGCAACTAACCAATATATCGAAATTAAACCAAATCCCCAAATCTCAATAACTTAAGGTTTCATCAATTCTTTAAACCATATTCAAAATTAACTCAATAACTAACTACAATTTATCAAACCTAACTTAAAACAACAATTAATTAACCCATACCTCAACATAAATAAGATTAAATCAAAACCCACATTAAAATTTAGGAATTATTTCAAACTCATTTATTAAACTCAATAAAAACTCATAACTCATGATCTTTCATCAATTAAGAAAGCTAAAAGAAAAGAATTAATTTTAAGTAAAAAAAATAAAAATGTAGTATCATCTTACCTTGTAATCCAAAGTAGTAATCTTTCTTGAGTATCCAACCAAAAGAAAAATATAATATGAGAGCAAAAGAGAGGAAATAAAGAAAAAAAAAGTTTAAAAAGAATTAATTAATAATTTTTTTTATTCGATCAATATAAAGTTAAGTGGGATTAAAATCGTAAAATCTATAAACTATTAATATTTTTTTAAAATTTTTAGAAAGTTCAATGGTTCAATTGAACCCAGAAACCACTATGTGAGTACGTGTCTGCTTACATACGGGCAGCTTTTTGGCTTGTTGAACGTGGAGCAGATCCTTATCTGATTGATGGGGCAATTACCAAATTTAGAATGCCAATGGATCCTTTCAGATTGGCTAACCTTATTGGTTTTGGAGTGGCAATTGCAACTAGCATGCAATTTATCGAGAATTTCCCTGAGAGAACCTATAGATCAAGGATTATCCCAATAATGCAAGACGATAAAAGAGCAGGTGAAACCACCCGCAAAGGATTCTACTAGTATGATGATAAATGCAAAACTAGACCAGATCTTGAACTAAAGAAATACATTGAGAAGGCTCGGAGTGCCATTGACCCAATGTTTTCTGATTTATCAGAGAAGGACATTGTAGAGATGATATTCTTCCCAGTGGTTAATGAGGCCTGTTGAGTATTTGCCGAAGGTATTGCAGTCAAAGCTGTTGAGCTTGATGTTTCTGCTGTAAAGGGCATGGGTTTTCCAACTTATAGGGGAGGTAGGGTTGTGTAAAATTACCTGCTATCCAAACCGAAATGAATCGAATTTTTCGGGTACTGAAAATTCGGGTAAGAGTTTATAAGGTATTCAAATATTCGGTTTGGTTATGGGTTACATTATAAAATTAATCCGGGTACCCAAAACCCGGTGTAATTAAAAAAAAATTAAAAGATCAAAAGTTTAAAAATTAAAACACAATTTATTAATTATTATTTCCTTTCTTATCTTTGACTCAGAACAAAAGTGAAAAGGCCTAAATTAATTTATTTTAACCGAAAACGTTATTTGCCTATTTCTTCTCCAGACTCCAGTACGCATCTTATTCTTCAATTCTTCTTGATCTCGAGCTCGACTTCTCCAGTTCTCCACCACTCCATTTCGCATCTTCTTCTTCAATTCTTCTTGATCTCGACTTCTCCATCTCTCCACCACTCCAGTTCACATCTTCTTCTCCAATTCTTCAACATTCTCGTTCCAGCTGTTCTCCTTCTCAATTTTTGTGTCAGTTCTCAGTTCGATTAAGTAGTTCAAAAGTACGTGTTTTCTTATTTAGTTATTTTCAGTTTGATTAATTTTTTTCTATTTTTTATTTTTGGGTTCCTTTATCTCATTAATTTTTAATTATCTAACAGTTGACATAATTAATTAAGAAAAATCAAGCATTTAAGGAAGATGAAACTTGTGAAGGGATCTTCCAATCTAATCAAGTAATTAAAAACTAGAATCAAAAGCTTTTTACAAATGATTTTGTGTATTTTAAATTGTCAGCTTTGACTAAGATCATTTTTTTTTCCTAAAATTGGCTAATGTGTTTGACATTTTATAATTGTATTTTTCTTTTTTAGTTTTTGTTATCTGCCAAATTTTTCTTTCTTTATATTTAGTTTACTATTTGTATTTGCAGTGAAACAAAATGTCATGCTAGCTACAAAGCTCACTTTTGGTTTATTTTGAGTTAATTTAATTGCTTTTAACGATGAGTAAGTTTTGTTGGGTTTTAATTACTTATATTTGTCATCTTTAATAAATTGCAGTGTTGATTTTAATGGTAATGATGCTAGTTTTTGGGTGGAAGTCTACTGGGCTTTTTGTGGGCATTTGCTATGCTACAGTGTTGTGTTTAGTGGAATAAATATATAAGACATTTTTTATTTCTAATTTTCTATACACTTTTTGGTGGAATAAATGTAAAAGACTTTAATTACACTTTTTTTTTTCTATAAATTATGAATTGTATTTGTTTGTAGTAGTTGCAATGTAAAACATTTGATGTTTAGTGTATATTAAATCAACTTGATGAATTCTGAAAGTAAAATTATTCTGTAATGTAAAAATATAAGGCAATTTAGAAAAACAAATTTGGTTCAGAAACCGGGTACCCAGTAACCGAACCAAAATTTTGAATACCCTAAAAATTGGTTCGATTACCGAGTATGCTAATAGAGGTACTTGAATATTTGGGTCAGAAACCAGGTACCCAATAACCGAACCAAAATTTCGAGTACCCTAAAAATTGGTTTGATTACCGGGTATGCTAATAGAGGTACTTGAATATTTGGGTCTAGGTCAAAAAATGGCAAAACCGATTCAGATATCCGGTTTTACACAGCCTGAAGGGAAGGTATCATGTTGTAGGTGACTTTCTGGGATCGAAGTACATCTTTTCAAGATTGGAGGAATGGTCAAAACTGTATGGAGAATTTTTCAAGCCTTGTGCCTTCTTGGCTGAAAGAGCAGCGAAGGGAGCTCCTCTGAGTGATCTGGTGGTCAATGCTTCACATATAATCGCAACCCATTAATTAATTAATTATCATTTGTTGTGACTGTTTGGTTTATAGTTTATACTGTTTGGAACACGTGATTGTTGCAGAGTCAAATGAATTGGACCTACATACTTGAGAGTATCTTCCTACATGCTCCTACATTGGAATTTTTAAGGTTGTCCTAGCTGTTTGCTAAAGTTGTAGGATCAAGGACTGTAAAATCCTATGATCCTTGTCGCAACTCCACAACTATCATCAAGAACTTCAATGCAACAAAGATAAGGCTTAAATGTTGAGTTCATCATAAAATTTGCAATTTAATCAAAATTACAATACAAACTGACTAGGGAAGAGAAATATCATCTAGATGTCTATCATGAAAAACACTTTATATGTACAAAAAATTGGCATTAGCACAGCCAAAGAAATTGAATGCATATTAATTAAAAAAAAAAAAAAAGGAGAGAGAAATGACAAATTCTCCCAATGACAAGCAATGTAATCAAATAAAAATAACAATAGTTGTCTCCCTGTTGTCTAAACCATTTGCTGTTACACTCAATATAATGAGGTGAATTACTGACAGCATTTCTTCTGTAATTTCTTCATCAATTGTTGTTGTTGTTGTTGTTGTTTTTTTTTTTTTTTTTTTTCCTTTTTTGAGGAAGGCATGGCAATGATCTTTGTGTGCCATAACATATTTAATGACTTTTGGTCTGAATGAACTTGAACTGTAATACTTGCAATCAATGTTGTTCACAGAACCCCACTTATACAGATATTTGGTTGTACAGAGGAAAAAAAGCACATGGACATGGCATGAAAAAGCACGAAGAGGCTTGGGCTAGTAGAGATATGAAACTTATTGGGAAATACCGCCGCTAGACGATTGTGCCGACATAGCCTAATCCTGTGATGAGGAAGGTAATGGTTTGGAGGAAAAGGTATATATAGTAACGGTTCTTCCCATGGACATAATCATAGCATCCACAGAAGAAAAGGAACGATGCGATTCCATGCTCCAGAGTGTTTAATCTATCTGTAATTTTGAATCGAGGTCTTTTGATGATTTTGGTGTTTGTTTTGTTCTTGGCTTCAGCTGCCTTATTCTTGAGGGTATCTCCCAATTTTTTTGTGACAACCCATTCATTAGCCTTTCCAGCTTCAAGTAAACCAATGAATGTGGCCTTAGTTCAATGCAAAGACATCACATTCTCGAAAAGAATCCAGTAAAGCAACAGGTGAAAAGTGAACTTCCCAGTACATTCAAAGCCTTCCGATTCCAGCAGCACCGTTGGTCTTGTGGTCCTGCTAATCTGTTCAGGAAAATGGTGATGGAGATTGTTAGAAACAAGAAAGTTAGATTCTGGAAGAAAGTATATGTTAGAAACAAGAAAGGTTATTGTGTATTCTTGGGTAAAGCTCTTATCTCTTGGAAAAGTAAGAAACAAACCAGGGTATCCAAATCTTTTCTCGAAGCTGAATACAGGTCCATGGCCTCTATTACTTGTAAGTTGACTTGGCTAAGGCAATTACTACAGCATCTACGTATTGACCATCCTCAACCAACGACTTTATTTTGTGATAACCAATTAAGCAGCCATGCACATTGCTGCTAATCTGGTCTTCCATGAGAGAATCAGGCAAATTGAGATTGATTATCACATCATTCGCGAACGGATTGACAATGAAGAAATTAAAACCACTTACGTGGCAAGTGAAGACCAAATTGCATATGTTTTCACAAAAGCATTAGGTCAAGTATTATTTCACAAACTACTTCACAAGTTAGGCGCTCTCGATATTCACGCTCCAACTTGACGGGGAGTATTAAAGGAAAGATCCTGTATTGATTCTTGACCATATCCCACAATTTGTTACCCATATGACATATCCCATGATTTGTTACCTGTTTATTATCCAAATCAATTAGGATAGTTTTCTATTATAATCAATTGTAATTATTAGGATGATTGCTTTCACACTTACAATTATCCTATATATTGTCTTGTAAATTCTCATTGAAAGATATACAAAAATTATTTACGAAATTTTCTTCTCCCAATTACAGTAAAACCTCTCTATAGTCATAATGATGGAACCAACTAATTTTATTATTGTAAGGAGATTATAACTTAATAGAGGTGTAGTTACAAAAATTATAGTTTTGATTTCTTATATTTTAATTCATGTTTTAGTAGTACAGTATTAGGATTTCAATTTATATTTTAGTAGTATTAAGATTTTAATTCAATGCTTTAATTACCTATTTTTGAAATGGATAGAAAATCGTGTCTTAGAACCAACAAAAATAAGTGTCATTGATGGAACTATAAATGCAGTTGATACATGGTCAATTGATGTAAAGCCACAGACAATTATCAATGGTTTTAAGCATTGCAAAATTAGGACCACCGATTTCGATGAATTGCAAATTGCAAATAAAATGGACAAGAAAAATAAAATAATCATTACAAAATTGAATGATCAGATTCGACAATTTTACTACACTAATCGAATGGATATTAATGTTTTCCTCGATCATCCAAATGAGAGACAAATCGTGTATACTTTAACCAAAGAAAAATTCATTGCTACAATTAGACAAGAAGATAAAGGAAATAATCCTAAAGATGATAGTACAGAAATACAAAAAGTTTCATGCCATGAAGCTCTAAACATGCTTGAAAAACTAAAAATATTTTAGCTTTAACAAGAAGGTGTCAATGCTAGCAAGTTATTACATACTAGCAAGGTAAAAGAAGTTGTAACAACTCTAAAATATAAAAATCATTGTCTCAAACAACTTTAGATAAATATTTTATTTCATCTTAAAGCTTTAATATAACATAACATATATTTTTTTGTAATATACAGATAATTATTACTTTATTACTATGTGGAGGCAAATTTCTTTAAAACGGGAATTAGAAAAATTATAACTTATTACAATGTGGAGTTTATTCTTATTTATAACTATCCTAAATTGGGACTAGACTTTTTTATGACTATGTAGAGTTTATTTATATATAGAGTATCACTATTGTTATGCCTGGGAACATAGGGCTGACGTGGCACCCAGTTAAGTGCGAAAGGTCAGACCTCGGGAAGAGTCTACTGCCATTCTGGCGCAGCCGCGTCGTGTGATCATGGTTGCACCCCACAGCTTGCTTCCGTCAGAATAATGGGTGCACGTCAGGCCAGCAAGGAGTTGTGATGATCCCGCGTGTCCAATCCCTACAGCAAATCATGTGAATTACTTTAAAAGAAGGATTTGCACGGATCATCCCACCAACTTACAGATTCTATGATCATTACCTCAAGACATCCCACTATAAAATGAGAGCTCCTCTCTCATTAAGGGGATTCGCACATTTTACTCTTGACAAAACTCTCTCTCTAGAAAAGACAGTCTTTGATACCTTGTATCATCAGTGTAAAGTCAGTTGTCTAAAGCGACCTGACCCTTATCATTAATAAAAACATCAGTGGACGCAGGATTTGCTTCCTTAGTATCTGAACCACTTTAAAACTCCTCTCTCATTGCATTTAGTGTTGTCTTCCTTTCCATTCACGTGTGTCTTTTGGTCAACATTTCACACGTGCGTTTCGTTGGTGTCAAAATCACGCATCAACAGTTTGGCGCTAGAAGGAGGGCTGGTTTAGTGTTCATCCTTCATCAGGAGAATCTCCAACCTATCGGTCCTACAGCAACAAATGGCCTGCCAACCAGAACCTGAGTAAACCAACCAGGGCGCTGAGGGGCTCCCCCAAGTTCAAGGGGACACCTCTTCCAAAAAACCTTTGGCCCCGCAAAATGCTACAGGAGATATCCCGTCAAGTTCACAGCTTGACCCCGTTATTAGAAGCTACCTGGAGAGGTTTGACAATACTATCCAGACGGTCAACCGAAGACTGGACCGTTTAGACAAAGGCGTGCCATCCAAGTCAGTTGCGGCGATGCAACTGCCAAAAACGCCTGTAGGTGGCGCGAAAGCATGGCAAAGGGAAATAGCCCGTGCCGTGAGCACTGCAGCTCGTAGACGAAAGGGTAAAAAAGTGGCAAAAAGCAAGCCCACGGGCTCCAAAAGGCCAACAAATTCCAATCACATCCCGAGCAGAATACCAGTCTCGTTGAGACTCGGTGAAATGACGCAGCCCAAGCTGTCCCATGCCACATCACAAAAGCACGCCTATAAAAGTGCTGGACGGGGCAATTACTATCACCGCCAACAAAACGATCCTGATCGTCACAATGCGAGTGGGTCCCACACTTCGCGGGGCGGTTCTTACCACTGCGAAGGTCGTGAAAATACCCCGAACCTTTCATCGCCATCACACGCCTCTAGCCAGCATGTGTCGAGAGTGGCCAGAACCGACGACCGAGGCGAAGAGGAACCCGACCTCCAGACTTTCCTCAACCGTAATCACGAGGGTCGAACTCGCATGGGTGAAAGCAATCCCTAAGTGGCTCCATTGCCACAAATTGAGGAGCTGCAGCGAGCTCTAGATAGACTGTGAGCTCAGCAAAATGAGTAGGGGCAGGTCGCATCTGCGTCCCCCTTCTCTACCGAAGTGTTAGCTGCTCCTCTCCCACCAGGATTCAGGATGCCTGACATACGGGCGTTTGATAGGAACTCCAATCCGCAAGATCATTTGTATGAATTTAACGACCTGATGGAGCTTCACCAGGTCTCAGATCTAGCAAAATGTCGTTGTTTGGCAGTGACTTTGACCTCCCATGCCAAACGTTGGTTCAGGTTGCTCCCAGCGGGATCGATCAATTCGTGGCCTCAGATGAGCGCAACGTTCCTAAGGCATTTTCAAGCAAATCGGAAGTTCTTGATGCATTTGAGCTACCTTAGCAATATAAAGCAAGAAAGGGATGAATCCCTCCAGTCCTACATTGACCATTTCCACAAAGAACTCAACAAGGTGGCTCATAGTCCTGAAGAGTCCGTTCAGACTCTCATCATAGCCGGTTCAGACTCTCATCATAGCCGGAGTCCGTCCACAGACCGACCTATGGAAAGAATTACAAGCTGAGGATGATGTTTCCCTCACTGGATTCTATAATCTGGCAGAGAAGTACCTCCGAATAGAAAATTTAATGGTAGCACTCCGCTGTCGCGACCACGACGCTTCGGGCAGTGCACCTGGTTGGCGGGATAGTAGAAGAGCTGATCGCAGGGGGGACGCAGACGATCAGCGACGAGGGAAGAAACCTCGTTACGAGCCCAAAAAGTCCTATGCTCCAGTCGCTCGTCGCAATTGTGACAGAAACCAATATACTTCACTAAACGCATCTATATCAGCTATTCTTGATAAATCCGAGGAGGCCAGCCTGCTCTGAGAGTCTGAGCCCATGAAAACTACTGCGACAGCCAGAAATAATAAAAAATATTGTCGCTATCATCGGGATAATGGGCACCATACCGATGAATGCCGAGCTCTCAAGCAGGCGATCGAAAACCTTATAAGCAAGGACATTTCAAGGAGTATATTGATGACTCTGCCCCCTCATAAGAGAAAAATCAGGGGGAGCCAAGTAAGAAGCGCCGCGATCAGAAAGGAGTGTGCACCCTCAATTTAATTTTTGGGGGACCACACTTCGCGGGAACTTCTCGAGATGCCCAAGAAAGGTATGCTTGCGAGGCACATCACGAGCCCATCAGAGCGATGAGCGTGGCACAGCAACCACAAAAGGTTCGCCGGGAGGAGGATATTTCCTTCTCCGAAAAAGATGCGGCTCGGTTGCATCATCCTCATGAAGATGCCCTTGTGATAACGCCCCTCATAGGGCGCCATAATGTTCAGAGAATGTTAGTGGATAACGGAAGTGCTATGAATATCCTATTCGCTTCAACTTTCGAAATAATGAATTTGGACGAGGCAGACCTGAAGCCTGCCTCGTTTCCCCCTATATGGCTTCACAGGGGACCACCTGCTCCCCAAGGGTATGATCTCACTCCCAGTCATGTTGGGTGACTTTGACGAAGTGACCAGAGTAATTGAGTTCTTGGTAGTGGATTGCTCATCCGCCTTTAATGGAATTCTGGGGCGACGTCTACTGAGACACTTCAAGGTGGTCACTTCAATATACCATTTGAAGATGAAGTTCCCCACCCCGATGGGAATTGAGGAAGTTAGCGGGTCTCAGCGCATAGCTCGGGACTACTATGTGAAAGCAGTGCAGATGACGTGCAAAGGCAAAGGCACCTCACGCGGCGATCATAACCAAACAGTGGCGATTAGCCGGATCGAGCCACAGCCTGGCCTAGCCTAGGATAATATAGATCCTCGCATTCAGGACTGCCCTTCCAGTGGGCCAGTTGAGGACCTGACTGAAGTACTGGTCGACCAGACCGAACCAAACAGGGTGCTACGGATCGATAAAAATCTCAATCTCCAGCTCGCTACCGACCTGACCAGCTTCTTCAGGGAAAACATCAATGTGTTCGCATGGTCGCACGCAGATATGGTCGGGATCAGCCCGAACGTTACTTGCCATACATTAAACATTGACAGTGAAGCCAAGCCAGTTCGTCAAAAGAGGAGAGCGATGGACCCAGAACGATATGCTGCCTTGAAGCTTGAGGTAGATAACCTCCTCCAAAATGGGTCCATCTGAGAAGCATTCTATCCGACCTGGGTTTCCAACCTAGTTCTAGTAAGGAAGCCTAACGGCAAATGGCGGACCTGCGTCGACTTTACTGACCGCAACAAGGCATGTCCGAAAGATAGTTTTCCCCTGCCAAGAATTGACCAACTCGTGGATGCCACCTCGGGGCACAAGCTGCTAAGTTTTATGGATGCGTACTCGGGTTATAATCAAATTCCAATATACGGGCCAGACGAAGAGCATACATCTTTTATTACAGATCGGGGACTGTACTGCTACAAAGTTATGCCCTTTGGCCTCAAGAACGCAGGTGCAACTTATCAGCGACTGGTTAACGGGATGTTCTCCGAACAGATAGGCAGATCGATGGAGATGTACGTAGACGATATGCTGGTAAAGTCCCATGTTGCTTCAGATCATGTAGAACATCTCGCTGAGATGTTCGACATCCTCCGGCAGTATCGAATGAAGTTGAACCCCCTCAAATGTTCATTCGAAGTATCCTTAAGAAAGTTCCTAGCATACATGGTTAACCAGCGGGGTATTGAGATCAACCCCGAAAAAATCCAAGCTCTCCTAGATATAAAGAGCCCGACCAACAAAAAACAGGTTATGAGATTGAACGGGCGTATAGCGGCACTAAGTCGCTTCATATCGAGGCTAACAGATCGTTGTTTAACATTCTTCAATGTACTCAGGGCCAATAAGAAGTTCGAATGGACTCCCGAGTGCGAACAGGCCTTCCAGAGAATAAAGGAACACCTCGGGAAGCCACCACTTCTGTCCAAACCTCTCCCACAAGAAATCCTCATTTTGTACCTGTCTGTCTCGTAGTTTGTGATCAATACAGCTCTGGTTTGGGAAGAGAACGGAACACAATGGCCAGTATATTACACAAGCAAGCGTTTGTTGGATGCCGAGATGCGGTATCCAAAAATGGAGCGATTAGCTTATGCCTTGTTGATCGCTTCGTGAAAGTTACTGCCTTACTTCCATGCCCATACAGTTCTCATATTGACTAATTACCCACTCAAGTAGATCCTCCAAAAACCAGAGGCGTCGAAAAAATTGCTAAAATGGGCCATGGAACTCAGCTAGTTCGATCTCCATTACAAACCAAGAGTAGCTATTAAAGGGCAGGCTGTTGCCGACTTCATCTCAGAGTTCTCGCATCATCCAGCTAACGAGTCGGAACAGCCCAACGAAGTCATCCAGGAAACTGTTCAAAATCTCTCGACCTGGACCCTCTACGTCGATGGATCATCGAACAGAAAGAGGGTCAGCGCGGGCCTTCTCTTGTTGAGTCCCGAAAGGGCCCACATTCATGGCATTCTCCAGTTCGGTTTCAAAGCAACTAATAATGAGGCCGAGTATGAAGCTCTACTCGTTGGACTCAAGTTGGCTTGGGAAATGGGCGCAACCGCGATCAGCGTCCACAGTGACTCCATGCTGGTCGTTAACTAGATTTTGGGAGAATATCAAGCCAAAGAAGATAACATGACCAATTATCTGAAGAAAGCTAAGGCCGCACTCGAGCCGTTCAAGCACTTCACGGTCACTCAGATCCCCAAAGAAAACAATTTTGTGGCAGAAGCCTTGGCAAGGATAGCCTCATCGTTAGACTCGGATGCACTAGAGAACATTCCTGTTCGATTCATCGAAATCCTCGGTATCAGCCCAATCGAACAGGCCGTGAATGTAACCGGTTCAGACTCATGGATGACCCCTATTACTCGGTATCTCAAGGATGAGACCTTGCTTGACGATAAGGTCGAGGCATGGGTTCTACGAACAAGATCTGCTCGCTAGCCCCTCATCGGAGACTAGCTGTACAGGCGAGGGTTTAGTGCTCCTCTCCTCCGATGTGTGACCAGCGAAGAAATAGATTACATCATGAAGGAGATACATGAAAGGGATCTACGGTAATCACACCGCCGCATGATCTCTTGCGAACAAGGTTGTTCGTCAGGGGTACCATTGGCCCCGAATCCAAGATGACGCCTACAACTTTGTCAAAAGGTGTGATAAGTGCCAGTGGTTCGCAAATATACTGCGAGCTCCGTCCCACGAACTGGTAACCATGACTAGCCCTTGGCCTTTTTCCATATGGGGGATCGATCTCATCGGTCCCATGCCAGTCGGTAAAGGGGGAGTTAAATATGTCATGGTCGCGGTAGATTATTTCACCAAATGGGTGGAAGCCGAACCGCTAGCCGCAATCATGACCAAAAAGCTCAAGGACTTCGTTTTCAAGAATATAGTGTGTCGCTACGGAATTCCTCACACCCTCATCTCGGATAATGGGAAACAGTTCGACAACGAGGAATTCAAACGATTTTGTGATGAGCTGGGCATCTATAAAAATTTTGCCTCAGTAGCAAAGCCATAAGCAAATGGCCAAGTTGAAGCTGTCAACAAAACCATCAAGCACACTCTGAAGGCCAAACTTGGTGCAGCCAAAGGGAATTGGGCTGATGACCTTCCCAAAGTCCTATAGGCATATAGAACTACTCCAAGAACCTCCACCTCAGAAACACCTTTTTCGCTAACATACGGATGCGAAGCGATGATCCCTATAGAGGTGGGAACTGGTTCACTTCGGAGGGACTTGTATAATGAGGCCGACAACGAAGCACTTATAAGAGCAAGCCTAGACCTTGTTTAAGGCCATCGCAGCAAGGCTTCGCTAAGGATAGCAGCCTATCAGCAACGCGCGAAGATTTTCTTCAATTCAAAGGTCAGGCGAAGAGACTTCCAGGTCAGCGACCTTGTGCTAAAGGAAGTTCTTCTCGGTACCAAGGAACCAAGTGCGGGAGTGTTAGGACCAAACTGGGAAGGTTCATACCGCATCGACAAAGTGATAAGACCGGGGACTTATCATCTCAAAAGGCTGAACGGTTCCAAGGTACCCCGAGCTTGGAATGTTGAGCATCTTTGACCATACTATTAGTAATTCCGAACTCAATTTTCCTTGTAAATTAACTTGTAATTTGTGTAAATAATTTCCTTGTAAAGTGTCATTTTGTGCGCTTGTAACAATCTTTGTACGTAATCCTGTTCGTGTGAATGTGTTATGTTATCACACTTGTTCTAGTAAATGTAAACAATCAGGAAGTACTCATGTATAATAAAGCGAACAGAAATTGTAAAAGCAAAAATGTATTTAATTAATGTGGAGTACAACAGGCAAAATGACATGACTATAAGCCCTAATCCGGCTCTTAGAGGGTCGACCTCATCGTCCTAGGGCTGGTCGGCTGAGGGCTTATCCGAGGCATGTCTTGAACCTCCTGCTCGGGAGGTCGCCGCTTCATCATCCTCCCGCGCCATGGACATAAGTGTATCTTGCCAGTCTTCCGGGAGGTCGGACAAGTCAAGTCGCAGATTCTTCGGTCGCAAGACATAAATAGAGTCGATTGCCCATTCGGCAACCTTCTCCTTGACCTCCGTTGCCTGATCCTGCATCTCTTGTGTTAAGGAAGCAACTTTTTATTGACTTTCCTGAAGTTCAACTTTGAGAGCTTGCCTTCACTTCTCGAAGGCATCCCTCTCTTGTTCTGTTAGCGAGGCCTGCAGATAGGTCGCTCTAAGCTCCTGGTCCTTCTCCGCGGCCTCCTTGGAGAGTCTGGCCATGGTCCTTTGTAGCTCCTTTACTTTCTCTCCATGCTTCTCAATCTGCACTTTCTGGAAGTCCACCGTATGAAGAGTCGTGTCTCTTTCGTTCAGGTACCTATTCGCCAACTCAAAAGACAGGTTTCTCTCTGTTTCAATGGCTTCCAGGCTTTGCTTTAGCACCGCATTCTCTTCCCTCGGAGCAACACCTCCTTTTGCGGCTCCCAGTTGAACCTTCTCCATGGACATTGGCATGGAAAGAAGAGCCTGCGAGCAAAGAAAGAGTTAGTTAATCAAAAGAAGCTAAGGGAAGTCCTCGCCGAGGACAATTCGTTCACCTTGCTTAAGTGTTGGACCGATGTGGACATTAGGTCCACGTCGCTGGAACTTGTGAACTGCTCGAACGATTCCGAGAGTCCGCATTCCAATAAGGCATAGACCACCGGCTGCAAGTACTCCAGCAGGTTCCCCAGCGAGTCCAACACTAGAGTATCCTTCTTCGCGGCCTCAACAGCGGTCGTGTCGTCCATAGGTTCCTTACCCGACCTACCCACGTCCAGCTGTGACCTCTTTGATTGATCGCCCTCAGATTCGGTCTCTGACTCTTCGACTTGAATCTGTTTCCTCTTCTTTCGCTGGGCCGTTGTCTTCAGCCTCAGGCGAGCAGGCGACGGCTGGGAGACCTTCGTGGTTCGCATTGGCACGTCCTCTAAAGGTTGTGCCTGAGAAGTTTTGGAAGGTCGCGTCGGTGGGCCCGATGTTGCGCCTTCAGCCGGTGGAATAGTCGAAGCAGCTTCGACCGCTTTGGCTTTTCTTGTCCGAGGGAAAGTGATCAGCCTTCGTCGCGGCTGCTCTGACTCTTTCGGAGGCATGGTCGCTGCATGCGAAGCATCATTAGCAAAGATATCTCATTTCACGAGTAGAAAGGGATCAGTTAGTAGGACTTACTCAATGAGGGCTCTAACGACGCGTTTGCGTTGAAGAAACCGTATTTTCGCAAACTCGCGGTCGTCACGAGCTTCTTCACGTCGCACTTGTCCTCGGGTAGGGAGCCGAAATGCACGATCCTACTTCTATTGAAGAGTAGCCCTAGGTCGATCGTCTTGTTAACTGTCAGAAAGGAATCAGGTCGTTAGAAAAGCATATTTCGAGTGTAATGAATTTGTCAAAAAAAAAAAAAAAAAGCCTACTCGGATCCTGGAAGCGGCAATGGTTGTCATAATGAAAAAAGAAAAACTTCGTTTCATAGGCCCCCGCATTGCTTGGATAACTATGTATCCCATCGGCAATAGTAGGTCGCCTGGACAAGTAGTAAGAGTCCTTGTCCTTGCTCTTTTTCAAATAATATCGCGGTCAGCTCGCCCAGCCTGTTCTCTTGGCACGTGATGTACATTGCAACGGCAATGACGTACGCGTTCAGAGTCAGCTGCATCGACGCAACCCCGAAGTGGTCCAAAAGCGACCTGATGAAAGGGTGGAAGGGGATTAGTCCCCCACCCTTGATGATCTCCTCGGAGACTGTGGCCAGACCACTTAGCGGGTACCGCGATGAATGTGCCACGTTGAGGAAAGCATCCACCTCGATGTCGTACTATTTTATTACCCTCTCAAGCTCATCCCTGGTAAGAACCGAGAAGACCTCGATAAGGATGCTTGGAGCACCCTGTGGGGACGAACTGGTTCCCTGTTCGGATCTGGTTGCTGAGGGGTCTATTTTGCTAGTCTGTAAAAGTGACAAGCAGAAAGGTCATTTAGCCGCCGTACGCTATTTCGTACGATGATGTGGGAGGAAACGAACTCTTTAAATTCCAAAGGAAACCCTGATGGCATGATTCGAGCCACCATTCATGGCTCGAACCCAACCTAAGCATCTCGTCTCTGTTAGGCTACCGAAAGACAGACGCCATTCAACCATGGAAAATAATGAAACAAACACAGGGAGAAGCTCTTACCTCTCGGAGTATGAAAATAGCTTCCTCTTCTAATACTGGAAAAATGCTGGTTTGAAAGGCAGAGATTCCAAGTTTGCAAAAATCTTTTACTCTCTAAGAAAAAGGCTCTGGTGACATTCTTGAGAACGACTCGAGGTTTTTATAGCTTATGAATTGGTGTTTCGATTTCTTGGAATCGAAACGGCGTTTGAACAGCAAAGGTTTCTCACCATTGATCACGGCCACATGTCGCGCATTAGCAGGGAAGAGTGAGCGTCACGACTGGATAAAGTCAAACCTTCATCTCTTCCGTTGAAAAGCTCAAACGACCACCATCTCTCTTCCTCAGAGCATTAATTACATCTCAAATCTACATTTAATGCTCTGATAAGAGGCGTCGTTCCAACGTACAACGCATTTAATGTCCTGATAAGGCATACCGTGTCAGCGCACAACGCATTTAATGCATCTGGCTGGCACTTATCACGCACAGGACACATATGTCAGTGTAGGGACTATTTCATTAAATGCACCCATATCAAAAGGACAACAGGTGACGTCTGAAGAAATCAGGTCGCTCGTCCCCTGCAAACAATGAACATGCGAGGTCGTTCTCGAAAAAGTGTCGTCCCGACCTACTTTCAAACAGGTCGGAATTTCTAGAATTTTCGAAATTTTCAGAATCTCCAAGAATCATCCAATTGCAGCATGACTTGTAGTTTTCAAGGTTCGATTCTCAAACCTTAAAAACTAGGGGACTTATGTTATGCCTGGGAACATAGGGCTAACGTGGCGCCCAGTTAAGTGCGAAAGGTCAGACCTCGGGAAGATTCTACTGCCATTCTGGCGCAGCTGCATCGTGTGATCATGGTTGCACCCCACAGCTTGCTTCCGTCAAAATAATGGGTGCACGTCAGGCCAGCAAGGAGTTGTGATGATCTCGCGTGTCCAACCCTTGCAGCAAATCACGTGAATTACTCTAAAAGAAGGATTTGCACGGATCATCCCACCAACTTATAGATTCAGTGATCATTACCTCAAGACATCCCACTATAAAATGAGAGCTCCTCTCTCATTAAGGGGATTTGCACATTTTACTCTTGACAAAACTCTCTCTTTCTAGAAAAGATAGTCTTTGATATCTTGTATCATCAGTGTAAAGTCAGTCGTCTAAAGCGACCTGACCCTTATCATTAATAAAAACATCAGTGGACGTAGGATTTGCTTCCTTAGCATCCGAACCACTTTAAAACTCCTCTCTCACTGCATTTAGTATCGTCTTCCTTTCCATTCACGTATGTCTTTTGGGCCAACTCAACATTTCACACGTGCGTTTCATTGGTGTCAAAATCACGCATCAACAACTATAGAGAAGTTTTACCGCATTTTACATTTAGTACGTGAATTATTTATGCATTTGTGTAGAATTTTTGGAGAGGGAAAGCAAAAAAGAAATCCAAATAACCTTCTACATGTTAGAATAACTATGAATTCATCAACTTAACAACTCAAAGTAACTCTTTAATCTTCTTAATATTTTTTTTTTTCATTTAATATTGTTGTATTTAAAAAAAAAAAAATGACGTTTTAGATTTAGACTCAGGGTAAAATATGAAGGATGAACCACAAAATTAAATGGATTTTTATTTGCTGGAGATTGAATTCCGAAATTTTGGTGAGTTGCTACTTCAATGGAGTTTGCTTATTAGTTAAGAATATGAAGCGAAGAAGATACAAGGACCGGGTTTATTTTATTTTATATCTGGTCTTTTCATGTGGCGTTATGATGTTACAAAGTTATTATAGTCTTTGTATATTAATGAGTCTTTATTATGTTAAAGTTAAACAGAAGATATATATGGTTGGTATTGTATTCAAAGACAAGCTTTAAAGAATACTTCTCAAATATAATTAAAAAAATTTGGAACTACCTACTCTTACATTGGATTTACTCTTTTTTATAAATATGATGAAAAGATAGAGGAGTTGGTAAAACTACAAATACAATATAAATATAATAAAGGTTACGGTTGATTAATAGTTTTCAAGATGACATCTCCTTTCCTCCAACTATATATCTCCGACTTGCACTTTCGTTCGTATATCCCTTTATTTATACATAAGCTTCTATGGCGGCTTGCTTGAGAACAAATTTTTTGCTTTACTGTTCATTCACAATCTGATCATCTTCTTGATATTGAAAGTTGAAACAATACAATTATACACTTCTGACTCTAAAATGACTGTTTGATAGAAACCCTAGCTTTGTCGGCTTTAGTTTTGCTTTATCACCAAGCATTAATGGTTGAAATGTTACATGCTTATTATAATTACATGCATGTAGTTGATGATGGAATCGAAGCAAATAACAAAATTAAATAGAACTTTTTTCTAGAAGGAAATTGCACGTGTCTCCTCTCCTCCATTATGTATATTTTTTGCGATTACATAATCCCCATGAAACTTAGAATTTAGTTATCCAGAAAGGACTTGAGTTTAAACAAACTTGAAACCATCAGTACATCACAAACTAGAAGAACAAATGAAAAAAACATCTCATTATTTTTAATTTTTGTTATAAAGGTACAAATTTTCTCTCACAATCTCTACATGGTAGCTCGCAATTGGTCAATTCACAGATGGATTCTTCTTGTTAGCATAGGTTCCGTCTGTCCATTTACAAATTGTCATATCAGAGTTGTGAGAAAAAATTTATATGATTGGGTTGTAAACCAATCTTTATCCTTTTGGTAAACCCAATAATTACCTCTCCCACGATTCGAAAACAAGACTCTTTGAATATAGTTAATCCCAATGGCTAAAAGGCTTACCATCTACCACAATGGGAGATATCATCTCATTAATTTCCTAGCTAGCTAAGAAAGTATTAATCAGAAGAAGTTTTACCAAAAAAACAAATTAATCTGTAGGATAAAGACTTTGAAATTTGAATTTTTTATTGAAAAGTGACATATATCATGGTAAAAAGTGAGTTTTGATGGTTGAATTTTAGAAATTAGAGCTTCTTTTCTAGTGTCTTTACCAAGAAATTAGTTCACAAATTAAATCTCACATCTGCTTTTCCTTCAGAATATTTAGACAAATTAGAGATATATAGTAGTAGGTTGAAATCAGATTATGAGAATGATGATAATGAAAAGTGATTAAATTTAAATTTAATTTTGCACAGCGCTAAGGTTTGACCAAAGAAAATGAAGGAGGTCAAAGTAATTAGAGTTGATTAACTTTCACAGCACTCTACAGTGGTTCTAACTACTGGACATTCCAATAGCTATCAATATCGCGGGTTCCGGCTTTAAACACAATTTCTATCACCTAATCAACCAAACTCACATCTATCGTCTCTATATATGAATTACCATTACAAGCTTCAATGAATACACACTCAAGGAGTAGTTGCAGTTTCCTGAGAGAAAAACCAAAAATGGGTGCTTCTGTTCTTCAATCGCCAGCATTTCTAGTAGTTGTTTTAACAGCATTTATCACATTGAGTATCCTTCCTCAGCCAGTACTTGGCATCACCAGGCACTACAAGTTTGATGTATGTGTAATATTAATGTCCCTCGCAAATAATATTTTTGAGTCAGTATTGTTCATAACTTTTAACATACTATCAAAATATTTTGTAGATCAAATTGCAAAATGTGACGCGTCTGTGCCATACCAAGAGCATTGTATCAGTAAATGGGCAGTTTCCAGGGCCTCGCATTGTTGCAAGGGAGGGCGACCAGCTTCTTATCAAAGTGGTTAACCATGTCCAGAACAATATCTCCATCCATTGGTATAAATAGCTGCACACTGATGAGATTATTATTATTTTTAGCTATCTGTTGCAAAATGATATAATACACATTTAAGAAGAAAAATCATTTTAGCTCTTATAGGCATTGCAAGTTATATAGTTTGTTTGAAACAGGCATGGCATTCGGCAGCTTCGAAGTGGGTGGGCTGATGGACCAGCATATATAACACAATGCCCCATTCAAACAGGGCAGAGTTATGTGTATAACTTTACCATTGTTGGGCAAAGAGGTACACTATGGTGGCATGCCCATATATCATGGCTAAGATCAACTCTTTATGGTCCCATCATCATTCTTCCCAAGCGTGGCGTTCCTTACCCCTTTGCCAAACCTTACAAGGAAGTTCCCGTCATCTTTGGTAATTATAATATGACATAAAATATAGAGGAATTTGCCTATACTTTGCCTCTTGGCTAATCAGAATTTGCTTACATAAACAATAATGTTTAAATTGCAGGTGAGTGGTTCAATGCAGATCCTGAGGCAGTGATCACCCAGGCCCTTCAAACAGGTGGAGGCCCAAATGTGTCTGATGCATATACCATCAATGGACTTCCAGGGCCTTTGTATAACTGTTCAGCCGAAGGTATCAATTCTTGTACGACGTAGCATTGTTTGCTATTAACTTTCCCAATAATAGTATTATTAAAAAGTTCTTTTGATTTGACTTTGATTAAATATGTATTGACAGATACTTTCAAACTGAAGGTGAAGCCTGGGAAAACTTACCTTTTACGTTTGATCAATGCTGCACTCAACGATGAGCTTTTCTTCAGCATAGCAAACCATACTCTTCAAATTGTGGATGTGGATGCTATTTATGTTAAACCTTTTGAGACTGAAACATTACTCATTACCCCAGGCCAAACCACAAATGTGCTTCTTAAAACCAAATCCCAGTACCCAAGTGCCACATTTTTAATGACTGCTAGACCTTATGTGACTGGTCAAGGCACATTCGACAATTCAACTGTTGCCGGCATTTTAGAGTATGAAAAACCTCCCAATAATGTTGGCTCGATTAAAAAACTTCCACTCTTTAAACCAACTTTACCTCCTCTCAACGACACTTCCTTTGCAGCAAATTTTACCCAAAAACTTCGTAGTTTAGCGAGTGCACAATTCCCTGCCAATGTGCCCCAAAAGATTGATAAGCGATTCTTTTTCACAGTAGGCCTAGGAACAAGTTCCTGCCACAGTAACCAAACCTGCCAAGGCCCTAATGGGACGATGTTTCAGGCTTCAATCAATAACGTATCGTTCGTAATGCCAACCAAAGCCCTACTCCAATCTCACTTTTCCGGCCAATCAAATGGTGTTTACAATCCCAATTTTCCTATCTATCCACTAATTCAATTTAATTATACCGGCACCCCACCAAATAATACTATGGTAAGCAACGGGACAAAGCTAGTGGTGCTTCCTTATAACACAAGTGTGGAGCTCATCTTGCAGGATACAAGCATACTTGGCGCTGAAAGCCACCCTCTTCACTTGCATGGTTTCAATTTCTTCGTGGTTGGTCAAGGTTTTGGAAACTTTGATCCGAATAAGGACCCTGCAAACTTCAATCTCGTTGACCCTATTGAAAGGAACACTGTCGGTGTGCCTGCAGGTGGGTGGGTGGCAATTCGGTTCCTCGCAGACAATCCCGGTGAGTGAAATTGAAATTGATGTCATTTATCCATGCATATTTTATTTCTTGCATTTATAAACAGGGGTGAAGTAGATAATGACGATTTATAGATAATATATTCTCAAACATTTATAAACAGGGGTGTGGTTTATGCATTGCCATTTGGAAGTTCACACCAGCTGGGGTTTGAAGATGGCCTGGATTGTCTTAGATGGAAAGCTTCCTAATCAAAAGCTACCTCCTCCACCAGCCGATCTTCCTAAGTGTTGACGTAAATTATTGCTATCTTTCTTCATTCACAGATCTTACCAGAAATCCACCCAATGAGTTTTTTTTTTTTTTTCGAATCGAATGGCTGTAATTCTTTTTATGATTATTATTTTTTTTTTCATTTTACAATTTGGAATCGATCGGGATCGGCTGATTTATATTTTATACTCAATAATTATTTCCTACGTTGAGTTTAGGAAAGAAGGAGAATGACATTTAACTGGGTTTCATATAACATTTATGTTATGTAATATTTTTAATGCAAGTTGTCCTTGTACACCTTTCTTTGATTTGAGATAATTCTAAGCAAGTAATTTTTTAATCTACGTCTGAGAAATTTTATAAGTCATATATTGCCGTTTAACATTTGAACTTTTTTTTGTTTTTTAATCATTGACGATGTCTAGGTCAGTTAGACGCACTTCAACTAATCCTCTAAAGCCTTAGAATCATCGATCGGATAAAAACTTCAATGATCATCCTTATTAGTGTCTGGGAAGAATCGAATTCAGGAGCTCATTGAACCTCCTTTTATTTTTTTACCATCAGATTATCTAATGATGATTACATTTGAACTTATCTTCGCTTAAAATCCGAGGTCTATATTGTTATCCTCCTGCTTGGATACATATTTTTAACATGCACATTTCTAAATCTAAAACTGATTCTAAAATGAGTCACATATAAATATATTAATACATAAATTTTATTTATTAAAAAAATAAACTACTTACACTGTTCAGACTTAATAGCAAGGTCACTATGGTGGAAACAGGGGTGGCAAAACTGAAAAATAAAATACAAAATTTAACTTTTATGAAAATAGAAAAATTCAATTTACATTTAATTTTAAAAAATAACTAAAATAGATTATTTAATATGTAATTTATTAAATTATATTTAAGATTATTTAATAGAGATTATTTTAGTTTTATAATTTTATAATTTTTTATTATATTTTATTCTATATTCTCTTCTTCTCTTGTGTTATCATTCCTTTCTGTTATGTTTAAAATTTTAAAATTTATAACCATGTTTATCTTCTTGATACGATTATATTAAATTTAATTTAAAATTTGAGTACTGAATTTTTTTTTTTAAAAAAATAATAATAAGATATACGTTGTTTTAGTCTCTGGAAATTTAATCTCTGATTTATTAATCTCTCATCATCATAATACCACAATACCTGAAATAATGAATCAAATTATGTTCTATCATCTCTTCTTTTCTTTTTTTTCTACTCTTCTCGATCGGTTTCTTTTTCTTTCCCAATTTATTTTTTTTTAATTTTTTTATTTATGGTTCAACGATTCTCTTTTTTCTCCGTCTTCATTTATTTTTCTTCTTTCTCTCTCTGTTTTTCTTTCTTTTCTGTTTCTGTGGACTAAAACTCATTTTTACTTTCTTTATTCATCAGCTGAGAGCTGCCACTTCCTTCGGCAAAGCAGGAACATGGTGGCTGCATAGTTTTAACTTTTAAGCCATGTCGTGTGTACAAATTCAGCTTGAAGAGTAAAGTCGACTTTTATTACTATTGAGCTCAAAAAATCACTGTACAATCAGAGTTATTACAGTTATATACAATTTCAGTAAGCATAGTTAATTCAACTACAATTAAGTAAACTTAACAGTATAACTAACCAACTATTTAACTAATTACAGTAACTAACTAAACATTAATAATCCAAGATCGTGCCCCAAGGGCACGTCTGTTACAGTAGTTATCATATATATATGTATATAAGTTGGACCCATCTTACCGGTTGAAATTATTGTCAAAAAGTGTTTTGGTTTGCGATTTGAAGATGAAATCAAGAAACACATTCAATTCAAAGTTTTGGAATGTTAAGTACTTCCACCACGCAGGGAAACAAAGTAAATTCCTTTTCATTATTTTTATGTTCTGAAAGTAATATTTAGCTAACCATTTAATAAAACGAAGAAATAAAATAAAACTTGTTAATAATCTTGATATTCATCTTCATACTTTGGATGTTAAGGTAAACAATATATACTTTAATTACTATTCTATTGGTAGTTAGATTAAAAAGAAAAACAAATAAAAAAATTCAAGCGCAGTGTATGTAAAAGAATGAATATTATGTAGATAAAATATAAACAATGAGAATTTGAGGTCTCCATGTGGTACATGCATGATGAAAACATATACAGAATTGCTGTACTTTTGGGTACAAAAATGTATCTATCTACAGAAATTGTTTATTTGCAATGCTGCAATTTCACAGATGATTTAGAAATTCTCCTTATGAAATTCAAATCGGGTTGGTGTCTCTAGAGTAAATTCAGCGCAAAGCTCCTTCAGGGTTTTTGTAAGTGTAGCACTTCCGCAATAGAACACGCCTGCAACAACCAATGATTAATGGTTTTATATCAAACTCAATTCCTGTTTCAAATAGCGAAAACCAAATCAATTCAAAATTAGTGTTACCTATTCGAGAAGAGTCATGGTCATTTGCCAATTGTGTGAACACCTTTCTCCAATTAGGTCTTGAGAAATGCGTTTTTATCTGTCATTTATTAATCAATGTTAGAAAAAATTCAAAAAAATATGCATTGATTCGTGGTTAGTGAGTGAATTAATACCCGGCTTTGGGAAACAATATCAACTCCATTCTTAGCATGTTGCAGTTTCTGAACCATGCCAATAAGCGCAGACCTTGCATCTCCTTCTTCATACACACTCGTCAAGTAATTGTGCATTTCTATTATATTCTGCATCATTATTCAATGAAGACAAATAAGTGATTGATCTTATGTATGGAAAACAAATTAAAAATAACATTAATATAAGCTTTGTGATATTGAAAACTTACATTAACATCATGATCTGCAATATCATCCATGACTCCTTTAAACCATTCAAAGGACCCTTGTTCTCTTGTCACCCAATAGAAGTAGGCTCTTTCAGGACCCTTCTTAAAACCATTCTCTGTGAAGACCTGTATAATCAGTCAAATTCTTGGTTATATAATATTATTGAAATCGTTTAATCTGATATTATGTTCAAATAATATGATCAAGAATCCATTAAAGTTGTGAGATGTTGTTTAAAATTTGACTAACAGGGTCGTCATTTGACTTGATGTGGTTGAGGAGATCCTTTATAATACTGATAAATGGAGTTGCTCCAATTCCCAACCCAATAAGTAAGAGGATGTCATATTTCTTGTAATCCTGAGCTGGGGCTCCAAATGGTCCCTTGATACGGATTCTCGGAAACCTGTCAGGATGCATGGGACAAAGACAATATAATTAGCAATTAATAATGTAGTAATTAAAAGCTGTAAAGCAAATAATATTAGGATTAACTGGTTTAGTTTTTTCTCGCCTGGCTTGTATCTGTTCAAAATTTAAAATATCGGATTCTGAATCATTTGAAGTTGCCGCCGTTCTAGTTTCCATTCTCATTAGGCCCTTGCTGTTTGGTTTCGCTTTCGGAGGCTCGCAGACCTGCATATATACATAAAAATATGTATATCCTTTCAAGTTTGCGCAACGGAAAAGCAGCAAAAATGTCGGGTAACGGGAATTATGGCACAAATTTCTCAAATCTTAGTGGAATAGGGTTTGCTTTAATTTTGTAAGTCAAAAATAAAAAATAGAAAAAACAAAAAATATCATTTTCCCACGGATGAAACCAGGCAAGTAAGATGATGACCTGTTCAAATCTCTCTTTAAGTTCAGTAGTCCAGTCTCCCAAGGTTCTTATGTGGACACTCAAGTAGTAATCTCCTGGGGCAGAAGTGATGGAAAAGGGATGCCTGCATAAAAAAACAGCTGGCAGTTTCATTTGAGTATTAAAATATAATCATTAATTATCAGAGTATTCATCTAAGAGATATATTTACCATTCAAAAGGTGATATATCAGGACACTTGACAAAAAGGTACATTCCACTTTTGTACTTGAAGGCTGAAGGTTTAGTCATGTACAAGGCTAGAACATTTCCTGTATATATCACTGCCTGCAATAGAATATCATAGAATCTCATTCATTATTCACCAGTACTTGGAGATTGAAGGGAAAGATTAATTTGAAAGAAGCAAATTAACCTTAATGATGTCCACCCGATGACTGTTATCTGAATACGAAGAAAGGATTCTTTCTCTAGAATAAAATATGACTGGTATAATAAGATACATCCATGTCTACAAAGAAAAAGAAATAACTTAAGCCAGCAATTAGTTATAATTAGAGAGCTTGATTTGTAAATTGAAAACTGCATGTACCGTTTTCTGGTACCATGGCTTGTCAAAAATGAGGAACCATCCGTGCATGAATACGAGCACGTAGGCCAAAGCCAACAAATGATGTGCATACCAGAAGGAATTGAATCCTGCTAAGTTGTGAAAAATCCAGGGTAATTTGACGACATTCTTTCGGAAATAGCTTGTTGCAAGCGTGAATGAGAAGGTCATAATAAGCACGGTGAATATGCCTGTCAGGCCTACAGTAGTCAACAACAAATCTAGATAACTTGGTTGCTGGAAATTTAATGCAGGACCAGCAATAGCCATGAATTGTTCTCTTGGAAAAGAACTAATTCTCGGATAATTACAAAGGAGATGAAATAATGTATGTACAGCACTTCCAATTGCTATTCCCACTGCAATCATCTTGTGAAAGTTTAAATTGTCGTCAAAAGGGATTAATTTATGAAGAAATGTTGATCTAAGCGTGGTGAGGGTTCTTCTACAAACTGTAAAAAGAACTAGAGCCATATTAAATTTGATAGTCTCCCCACAACCCTTCGCAAAACAGACGCAATAACCTGTAATTTGGAATGTGGGTGTCGACTGAGTTTCGACGAATTTCCACATGAAGAGTGCTATATTTGCAGTTATGAATAAAAAGATGATCCATATTCTTTTAAAATTGTCAAAGAAAAATTCAGTGGCATTGTAAAGGATTCTGCCATGAGTAGTTCTATAGTGTTGGGGAATCATGGCTTTTGTAAGGTTACTATCGAGCTCCTTGTTGCCATCATCCGAGACCATTCCTCTTAGTAGAATTTCTAGTTGCCACATCTGTTCAATTAAAAGTAAAAAAAATTGTGAAAATAAAATAAGTTAGAAAACAATATGTACGTACATATATATATATATATGTATATAATAGTTGCGAACATATTGATTTCAAAATGCCAACCTCTATATATCCTTTAAGGTCAGGATCTAGCTTTTCCATAATTAAAGCTGCGTAGGTTGCAGCATTATCTTTAAGATTTGAGAGCTTATTTGCAGAGGCACTCAAGACTATGACCTTCATCCATAAAAATTATGAGAAATTTTAATTTGTAATAACATCGAATAATTGAAGAAATAAATTAAGAACAATTCATGGGTTACGCATATATAATGTGCCCTCACCTCTTGTACCTCCTCCTCTGATAGCAACCCGTCGCCGTTCTTATCACACCTGAAAAATTAGTTACCACGAAATTCATTCCCTTGTAAAAATCTTAAAATAAAAACAAAATTTGATCCGGAGAAGTTGTTTACATATCAAAGAATATTTGAAGTCGAAGATCAAGATCTTTCTTGGTCATGTCTTCCCAAAATATTCTCACTTGTTCCTTGGTTATTCCATTCTCAGTATCAACTTGCCTACGCCGTGCTAACGCATCAAATAGTTCAAAAGTAAATTCCTTTGATTCTCCCATTCCTGTTAAACATTCGTGTTTGATCAATCTCAAAACGAGAGGCAACTAAAAAATAAAAAAAGAAAGCGTTATATATATAAAATATTACCAACACATATGCCAAATTTTTCTTTAGAAATCCTCCCATTAACTGCAAATTGATTAAAACGCCTTTCAATGGATCTCCAGGCATCATTTTCCTTGCCTGTAATAGTTCTATCAAGGAAACGTAAACTCTGAAGGCCTCTAGCGGCGGTGGAGGCCGTCCTGTCAATCTTACCAGGACAATTATTACCACCACCAGAAAGCAACCCACTCTTCCTGACAGCAGCGCTTGTATTCCTCTTAATGGATGGCGCAGTGGGAGGTTTCGCTCTTGAAGACATGACTATAGTCGGACCTGAACCAGGACCTGGACCCGGACCTGGACCTGAGTCATCCTGGATCGGCACATCAACCATGCGATCAACCTCCACGCTCTCCAGCATCCAGTTTGGTGACTCTTTTCTGATACTGGCGGTTCTCAACCCAGACACCATGATAGTAAGCTTCTCTTTCTCTTAATCTTTGCTTCTTCTCAGGAAACAAAGACGGTACAAAAAATTTGACGATCAAGAAAAATAAAAATCGGTAGTATTTTCTGATGGGAAAGGAGGAGAGAATTAAAAGGGGGAAACAGAAATGGTCAATTGAAAGATTTAGGAGGGAGAAGAAATGTTGAACGTATAGATTGCTGAGCTTGGTTAAATATAGAAAAAATAATAACGAATTAATTCATAATTTCTTTCTTTAATTAAACTAAAAATATGTTACATTCTTTAATTAGCTTCTTCTCTTTATAATAAACATATTTAATATCATTAATTAAAAATATATTACTGTTACTAGAGTTTCCTAGGAATAACGGTAGTGTACTAGTGTTTTGTGTAGTATATCTCCCAAAATAGTTTACACGTAAAACAAGAAAGGATATTTTCGGTTTACGTAATAACTGAAATTGGTGTATGAGTGATTGATTGACACAAATTTGTACGGGCGACCAAACGTCAACCGTCAAAAACTGTTCGGATAATATGCTCCCACAGCCACTAATTGACTGCCAAGTCAGCATCCTAGAGTTACTACTACCTTTTGTGTAACCAAATGTTTGGTACAGTTTTTATGCTATAAATAGATTTTTTTTTTATATATAAATTATTTAAAAAAATCACTTTAATACCTTTTTTTTTTTTTTTTTTTTTTACTATATACTTTCCAAATATGCATATGATGTGTTTTTTTTTAATATATCAAGAAAAGTTTTAAAATTTTGAGATCGTTTGGATCATATAATATTTTATTGTAGGAGATATTATATTAACGAAATAAAAGATCACCTTAAAGATTACTGAGAATGTTTAAAAAATATGTTTTGTTTGTTCGAATAAATTGGTGAATAATATATTTGGTTCCAAAAATGTCCCCCCAACCCACCCACAGGTATTAAGATTCTCGGGAATATACCCCCCAAATGCTACTGTTTGCCATAAAATATTCCGAAAATAATTTTTTACAAACCAACCAAACATCGTCATTTGCTCAATTTAAAAAATATTACGTCAGTTATCTAATATTAACCACATCCAAACAGCCCCTTTAGATAATAATAATATAGAAATTATGTTATTTAATTATGAGTTAAAGACTTTTTTCCACTCAAATAATGGCTTAATGACACTTTCTCATATATATAGTTTTAAAATATCATTTTACTATCCAAATTTATATTTTGGCAGCGAACAGAGAGCAAACTCGGTCCAGGTTTTTGAGGTTTTTGAAGAGGGGAGACCGATAAGTCTTTTGGTGGTGGAAGATTGGATTTTGATGGTTGAAATTAATCAGAATTTAACTTAGGAGGGGCAGCTGCACAAATCATAATTGTTCGATTGTCAACGATTGGCGAGAAAAAAAAAAAATAGAGTTTAAAGGGTTTTAGTGAGTAATGATTAGGGGAGAAAATGATGATGGTGTAAGGTTACAACGATGATAGAATTGGAAATATAATATAAATTTGGGTAATAAAATGATATTTTAAAAGTTTTTGTGTGAAAAAGTGTTATTAAGTCATTATTTGAGTGGGAAAAAATGGTTTACTCTTTAATTATTTAAGAGTATTTTTGTTGTACCCAAAAAAAAAAAATCCAATCAAATAAACCTTGACAACAATGGTAAATAATTATAATGATCGTTTAAATTCGAAGCAAACGTTTTAATAGGATAACATTTTAAGAAAGTTATTTAAACTACTTAATGCTATAAATTATTATTATTATGAAAAACAATAATATATAATAATAAATATGATAGAATTGCTTCTGGCAATATTAAATATAATTTTTCGGATTTAATTTGAATTTCGGTTTTTTTTTTTTCCATAAACGTTTCTATTAAAGAAAAATAACAGTTAATTGTATCTAAATTCATATCAATTAAATTTGAAGTGACTTTGATGAATATAACTATCACGTCAATCTTATATTAATTAACGAACTTTTATTTAATTTTATATTTGATTATTATATATTAATGAATATTAAATCTGATCTTATTCTATGTATTTTACAAATAGAACTTTATAACTAACAAAAACCAATTTTCAAAATGTTTGGACAAACTAACAGAGGATGTTATGTTAATGTTATAACTTAGTCATCCCTTTCCCTTCACATATGAAACGACGTCGTAAGCCTCATTCGTAGTCTGAAAGAGCCCAATCGGTGTAAAGAGGGTTCAGATCCAACGGCCGGAAACTTTCTAAATCACAAAACCCAGACAAGATTGACTCAACAACGGTCACTTCCCAAACTCGGTGACTAACTCACTGAGTCACTCACCTTCTTTCTCAAACACCAAACCCTTCTTTTCCACTCTCTTTCTCTACCTCTGCACTCACGCCTTCTCGCTGAGCCCTTTTCGGTCTTTTTACCACGATCCCCTTCTCTCATAATCAGACGGCCCACACCTCTCCACGTCACCATCGTCTTCTTCATCATCATCATCAACAACATCATCACCTCTCACTCTTTCTTCTCGCTATCTCCTTATATTATTAAACCGCCTCTTTCTTAGGGTTTCTCTCATTGACAAATATATCCAAAATCATGATGACACCTGTCTCCGAAAATATCCGCCACTTCTTGTACCGTAGATGACGTTTCGAATTTCGTGTTCAACTCTTCAATTCCTAATTCAATCTCAATATCTCGCGAATGAGGTACTTTTTGGGCAATATCTGAAATTGTTGTTTGCTTTCAATCTGCTATTCTTTTTCGCTTTGTCAATTTCGAAATTTTGAGATTTTTTGTTTTGTTTTTGTTTTTTGTGTTTTACTCAGTTACCGTGAAAATTTTGAAATTTGGTGATTTAAAGGAGTTTTGAGTTAGGATTTGTGATTAATGGCGATAGAGAAGAATAATTTCAAGGTTTCGCGTTTTGATTCGGAGTTTTCCCCGGATAGTAGGGGGACTATGTCAAGTGATGAGGATGAGCTTCAAAGACGAAGCTCAGCCGTTGATGAATCATCTGATGATGATGAATATGATGATGCTGATTCAGGTGCTGGTTCGGATGACTTTGACTTGCTTGAATTAGGTGAAACTGGGGCGGAGTTCTGCCAAATTGGGAACTTAACTTGTACTGTTCCTTTTGAATTGTATGATCTTTCCGGTTTAGAAGATATATTGTCTGTTGATGTGTGGAATGAATTGTTAACTGATGAGGAGAAGTTTGGGTTAGCCAAGTATTTACCTGATATGGATCAAGATACTTTTATGAGGACGTTGAAGGCGCTTTTTGAGGCTGAGAATTTCCACTTTGGGAGTCCCATTAAGAAGCTGTTTGATATGTTGAAAGGGGGCTTGTGTGAGCCAAGAGTGGCGCTTTATCGGGAGGGATTGAATTTCTTTCAGAAGCGGCAACATTATCATCATTTGAGGAAGCATCAGAATACTATGGTTAGCAATCTTTGTCAGATGAGGGATGCGTGGAGTAATTGTAGGGGGTATAGTATTGAGGAGAAGCTTAGGGTTTTGAATATTATGAAGAGTCAAAAGAGCTTGATGTATGAGAAGATGGAGGATTTGGAGAGTGATTCATCAGGACAAGAGGAATCAGGGGATGGGTTCTGGAGCAAAAAGCTTAAGGATAGGAAAGCTGTTCAGAAAATGCGGCATCATTCTCCATATGCGGTGGGTTCAACTTTGGATTTTCCCCAAGGACAGCCGATGAGTATGGAACCGGTAAAATATGGGAAGCAGAATTCAAAAGGTACTTTGAAGATGGCTGGGTCCAAATTGCATTCTGGGGGCCGCTTTGTGGATATGAATTCTGGGCCATATGGTTCAGGAGTAGCTCCTCCTCGACTGAGTAAAGGAGCAGGGTATGAGTCAGGGGTTTCTTTATGGAGAAGGGATCAGTTCAGTGTTGACGATGATGATGATGTTGAAGATCCATTGTTTGGAATGGGTAGTCAAAGAGATCGAAATGCTACACGGGGTAGCATGATGGAAAAATCTGGTGCTTGGAAAATGGGAAAGAAGCCTGACTTTTTGAGAGGTGAAGAATCAGGCAGTGATGGTTTCATGGGTTTGTCTATGTCATCGAAGCACGATTTACAGGCCTATGGTAAAAACAAGAATGTAAGTCAGTTGTCAGAGGCAAAAGTGTATACATCAAAGCCTTTTACCATGAGAACATCTTATGAGTTTTCCAAGAAGGCTAAGTATCCTGAAAATTCTCAGCAAACAGTTGGAGACTATATGAAGTCTCTGAAACACCGACCACAGCTACCACTGAAAGGAAGTCGAGCTGAAATATTGGATCGTGCAGAACCATGGTATAACAGAACTCAAGGAGAGGCATTTTCCAATGATTTGCCTTTTAAATCTGATGATCGGCATGGTAGAAGCAAAAAATGGAAGACGGGGAAAGAGTCTCCTGATATCAATTTTAGATCATATAAAGCTTCCTCACCACAGATGAGTGATAGATTCTTACATTCTGAGTTCAGAGTGAAGCCTTCACAGGAGAAGATAAGAGGGAATTTTGTGCAGAATGGAGGGCTAGATATGGCAGCATTGAGAGGTAACAGAAAGCATGTAAAAAATGAAGAAACAGAATCAGAGTCATCTGAACAATTTGATGATGATGATGATGACAGCAATCCTTTAATGAGGAGCAAGTTAGCCTACCCCAGTGCTGTTGCTGAAGGTTCTCGATTTTCTTCACTGAAACCTGGTCTGGATGCTAAGAAGTCCAAATTTATAAAGAAAGATAAACTAGAGAATACACGGGCACTTGATGGAATCACAAAATCCTCCAAGATGATGGGTGGCTTTAGTGAGCATGCACGAATACCAGGAACAGAGAACTACTCTTTGAAAACAAAACAGAAGGGTAAGAGGCGTGATAACAGTCCCTTCCATAATTCTACTGCCAGGGTTTTGGAAGATAGCTCTCTGTCAGGATTGGGCAAATTTAAAGATGATGACGATAGGAAACCTATCTACAAATTTGGCAAGAATGGCCAATTACGGGGGGAACATGGAGAAAGGATGCACCTGTCCTCACTGAAGGCCTTTCCTTCTGAGAGAAAGCAGAAAGCAGAACTTGCCCATGAATTTATTGTTGATGAGGATGATGATTCACTTGCAACACGATTATTGGTTAACGGTGTTAAACAGGGCAGAGTGAGGAAGAAAGGTAGGGAAAAATCTGAGGCTTCATTAGTAGAATGCAACTTGGTGATGAAGAAGAGAAAAGCGAAAGGGGATGTGATGGATGTGGATGGAAGAGATCAGCAGCAAATTGATGATTCCGTTTTCTTGAAGAAGAAGGGAAAAAGGAAACTGGAGGCTGATGCTGTTACTACAGATTTGGAAACTTCTGAGCCACCTGTTACAGAAGCAGGAGCAGCAGATGTTGAGCAGGAAACTAAACCACAAAAAAAGCCTTTTACTTTGATAACACCTACAGTTCATACTGGCTTCTCATTCTCCATTATACATCTTCTTTCAGCAGTTCGCATGGCAATGGTTACTCCACTTACAGAAGATTCATTAGAAGTTGGCAAACCTAGAGAGGAGCAGAATGAAAAGCATGAAGGTGAAGTTAATGGTGTTGTTTCTAACGAGAATGCCGATGTCAGTAACTCAGACCAGTCTGGGCAAGGGAAGGTGCTTTCTCTTACCATTCAGGAGATTGTTAACCGTGTGAGATCAAACCCTGGAGATCCTTGTATTCTTGAGACACAAGAGCCACTTCAGGATTTGGTCAGAGGAGTTCTCAAGATATTTTCATCGAAAACAGCACCTCTGGGGGCAAAAGGTTGGAAGATGCTTGTGACCTATGAAAAATCTACGAAAAGTTGGTCCTGGGTTGGCCCAGTGTCTCATATCTCAACTGATCATGAGACAATTGAGGAGGTGACTTCACCTGAAGCTTGGGGACTTCCTCACAAGATGCTTGTCAAGTTGGTCGATTCATTTGCAAATTGGCTGAAAAGTGGTCAGGAAACCCTTCAGCAGATAGGAAGTCTTCCTGCTCCTCCTGCGTCGTTGATGCAGTTCAACCAGGATGAGAAAGATCGGTTCAGAGACCTAAGAGCTCAAAAGAGCCTTAACACTATTAGCCCAAGTACTGAGGAAGTGAGAGCTTATTTTCGTCGGGAGGAAGTCCTTAGATATTCCATTCCTGATAGGGCTTTCTCTTATACAGCTGCTGATGGCAAAAAATCTATTGTTGCTCCTTTGAGAAGGTGTGGTGGTAAGCCAACTTCAAAAGCCCGAGACCATTTTATGTTGAAACGTGATCGACCACCTCATGTTACAATTCTCTGTCTTGTGAGAGATGCAGCTGCCAGACTGCCTAGTAGTATTGGCACAAGGGCAGATGTTTGTACTTTAATCAGAGATTCTCAATACATTGTTGAAGATGTGTCTGATGCACAAGTTAACCAAATTGTTAGTGGAGCATTGGACCGTTTGCATTACGAACGTGATCCTTGTGTGCAATTTGATTCTGAGCGGAAATTGTGGGTTTATTTACATAGAGATAGAGAAGAAGAAGATTTTGAGGATGACGGAACTTCATCTACAAAGAAATGGAAGAGGCAGAAAAAAGATCCTACTGAGCAATCTGAACAAGCAGCAGTAACTGTGGCTTTTCATGGGACTGGTGATCAGGCTGGATATGAGTTGGGCTCCGATCTCAATGTTGAGCCACCATCTATTGATTATGATAAGATACCAGAGAGTGGTGATGGCAGACCAAATGCAGAGGATAATGTTGATAATAATCATGGGTCTGAGCAGGGTAACGCACACCACAGTCATCCAATGGATTGGGAGGCTCTTGACTTAAATCCCGTGCAAGAGAACAAGTTGCTATGTCAAGAAAATTCAACAAATGAAGATTTTGATGATGAAACATTTGGAAGAGAAAGGCCAGTTGGACTCTTAAGTGCAAGCTTGTTGTGATGAAATTTTCAGGTAGTTTTCATTGTCATCATGCCCTCTCATCTTTTTGTCGCTTGTGTATATTACTTAAATGAGTTTTAGATGGTCTATACATTTTTTTTTATTAATTTTCATGATCCTCTTATTATTTGGTTGTCATTTTGGTGTATTTGGTATGAAAGAAATGCATAATCTGGAGGTTTGAGTGAACTCATTCTACCTTGGGTTTTTTCTTCGCTCTAATAAGTTATGTTGAAACTATGTGAGCTTCTTGTTAAGTATGCCATGGTAACAAACACTGGGTGTATGGAGTGGTCTTCCATAACAAAGTACTAGAAACATGGATAGGTTCATGTTGTCATGTACAAATATTCCCTAAAGATAAAGCTCCTGACGAGGCTTGTGTCATTGCCCAAGATAATGACCACCTTTCTAGAGAAGAAGGAAGTATATTTAAAGATTATTGAAGTCATCAATGGCACTATGGAGGAGCATTTGGTTGATCAAGAACATTTTAGGGAAAAGATAGCCCAGTTTGAAGATTGGCATCAATCCTTTCCCTTTCCTGCTTGATCAATTGTAGATAAATTACTTGGGGTATGTTGTTCATGGGTTATGTGTTGCTGGGAAAAAGTTCCTGATATCAATTTAGATCATATAAAGCTCCTCACCACAGATGAGTGATAGATTCTTACATTCTGAGTTCAGAGTGAAGCCGTCACAGGAGAAGATAAGAGGGAATTTTGTACAGAATGGAGGGCTAGATATGGCAGCATTGAGAGGTAACAGAAAGAGTGTAAAAAATGAGAAACAGAATCAGAGTCATCTGAACAATTTGATGATGATGATGATGACAGCAATCCTTTATGAGGAGCAAGTTAGCCTACCCCAGTGCTGTTGTGAAGGTCTCGATTTTCTTCACTGCTGAGCTGTTGGATGCTAAGAAGTCCAAATTTATAAAGAAAGATAAACTAGAGAATACACGGGCACTTGATGGAATCACAAAATCCTCCAAGATGATGGGTGGCTTTAGTGAGCATGCACGAATACCAGGAACAGAGACAATACTCTTTGAAAACAAACAGAAGGGTAAGAGGTGGTAACAGTCCCTTCCATAATTCTACTGCCAGGGTTTTGGAAGATAGCTCTCTGTCAGGATTGGGCAAATTTAAAGATGATGACGATAGGAAACCTATCTCAATTTGGCAAGAATGGCAATTACGGGGGGAACATGGAGAAAGGATGCACCTGTCCTCACTGAAGGCCTTTCCTTCTGAGAGAAAGCAGAAATCAATTAAATTTGAAGTGACTTTGATGAATATAACCATCACGTCAATCTTATATTAATTAACGAACTTTTATTTAATTTTATATTTGATTATTATATATTAATGAATATTAAATCTGATCTTATTCTATGTATTTTACAAATAGAACTTTATAACTAACAAAAACCAATTTTCAAAATGTTTGGACAAACTAACAGAGGATGTTATGTTAATGTTATAACTTAGTCATCCCTTTCCCTTCACATATGAAACGACGTCGTAAGCCTCATTCGTAGTCTGAAAGAGCCCAATCGGTGTAAAGAGGGTTCAGATCCAACGGCCGGAAACTTTCTAAATCACAAAACCCAGACAAGATTGACTCAACAACGGTCACTTCCCAAACTCGGTGACTAACTCACTGAGTCACTCACCTTCTTTCTCAAACACCAAACCCTTCTTTTCCACTCTCTTTCTCTACCTCTGCACTCACGCCTTCTCGCTGAGCCCTTTTCGGTCTTTTTACCACGATCCCCTTCTCTCATAATCAGACGGCCCACACCTCTCCACGTCACCATCGTCTTCTTCATCATCATCATCAACAACATCATCACCTCTCACTCTTTCTTCTCGCTATCTCCTTATATTATTAAACCGCCTCTTTCTTAGGGTTTCTCTCATTGACAAATATATCCAAAATCATGATGACACCTGTCTCCGAAAATATCCGCCACTTCTTGTACCGTAGATGACGTTTCGAATTTCGTGTTCAACTCTTCAATTCCTAATTCAATCTCAATATCTCGCGAATGAGGTACTTTTTGGGCAATATCTGAAATTGTTGTTTGCTTTCAATCTGCTATTCTTTTTCGCTTTGTCAATTTCGAAATTTTGAGATTTTTTGTTTTGTTTTTGTTTTTTGTGTTTTACTCAGTTACCGTGAAAATTTTGAAATTTGGTGATTTAAAGGAGTTTTGAGTTAGGATTTGTGATTAATGGCGATAGAGAAGAATAATTTCAAGGTTTCGCGTTTTGATTCGGAGTTTTCCCCGGATAGTAGGGGGACTATGTCAAGTGATGAGGATGAGCTTCAAAGACGAAGCTCAGCCGTTGATGAATCATCTGATGATGATGAATATGATGATGCTGATTCAGGTGCTGGTTCGGATGACTTTGACTTGCTTGAATTAGGTGAAACTGGGGCGGAGTTCTGCCAAATTGGGAACTTAACTTGTACTGTTCCTTTTGAATTGTATGATCTTTCCGGTTTAGAAGATATATTGTCTGTTGATGTGTGGAATGAATTGTTAACTGATGAGGAGAAGTTTGGGTTAGCCAAGTATTTACCTGATATGGATCAAGATACTTTTATGAGGACGTTGAAGGCGCTTTTTGAGGCTGAGAATTTCCACTTTGGGAGTCCCATTAAGAAGCTGTTTGATATGTTGAAAGGGGGCTTGTGTGAGCCAAGAGTGGCGCTTTATCGGGAGGGATTGAATTTCTTTCAGAAGCGGCAACATTATCATCATTTGAGGAAGCATCAGAATACTATGGTTAGCAATCTTTGTCAGATGAGGGATGCGTGGAGTAATTGTAGGGGGTATAGTATTGAGGAGAAGCTTAGGGTTTTGAATATTATGAAGAGTCAAAAGAGCTTGATGTATGAGAAGATGGAGGATTTGGAGAGTGATTCATCAGGACAAGAGGAATCAGGGGATGGGTTCTGGAGCAAAAAGCTTAAGGATAGGAAAGCTGTTCAGAAAATGCGGCATCATTCTCCATATGCGGTGGGTTCAACTTTGGATTTTCCCCAAGGACAGCCGATGAGTATGGAACCGGTAAAATATGGGAAGCAGAATTCAAAAGGTACTTTGAAGATGGCTGGGTCCAAATTGCATTCTGGGGGCCGCTTTGTGGATATGAATTCTGGGCCATATGGTTCAGGAGTAGCTCCTCCTCGACTGAGTAAAGGAGCAGGGTATGAGTCAGGGGTTTCTTTATGGAGAAGGGATCAGTTCAGTGTTGACGATGATGATGATGTTGAAGATCCATTGTTTGGAATGGGTAGTCAAAGAGATCGAAATGCTACACGGGGTAGCATGATGGAAAAATCTGGTGCTTGGAAAATGGGAAAGAAGCCTGACTTTTTGAGAGGTGAAGAATCAGGCAGTGATGGTTTCATGGGTTTGTCTATGTCATCGAAGCACGATTTACAGGCCTATGGTAAAAACAAGAATGTAAGTCAGTTGTCAGAGGCAAAAGTGTATACATCAAAGCCTTTTACCATGAGAACATCTTATGAGTTTTCCAAGAAGGCTAAGTATCCTGAAAATTCTCAGCAAACAGTTGGAGACTATATGAAGTCTCTGAAACACCGACCACAGCTACCACTGAAAGGAAGTCGAGCTGAAATATTGGATCGTGCAGAACCATGGTATAACAGAACTCAAGGAGAGGCATTTTCCAATGATTTGCCTTTTAAATCTGATGATCGGCATGGTAGAAGCAAAAAATGGAAGACGGGGAAAGAGTCTCCTGATATCAATTTTAGATCATATAAAGCTTCCTCACCACAGATGAGTGATAGATTCTTACATTCTGAGTTCAGAGTGAAGCCTTCACAGGAGAAGATAAGAGGGAATTTTGTGCAGAATGGAGGGCTAGATATGGCAGCATTGAGAGGTAACAGAAAGCATGTAAAAAATGAAGAAACAGAATCAGAGTCATCTGAACAATTTGATGATGATGATGATGACAGCAATCCTTTAATGAGGAGCAAGTTAGCCTACCCCAGTGCTGTTGCTGAAGGTTCTCGATTTTCTTCACTGAAACCTGGTCTGGATGCTAAGAAGTCCAAATTTATAAAGAAAGATAAACTAGAGAATACACGGGCACTTGATGGAATCACAAAATCCTCCAAGATGATGGGTGGCTTTAGTGAGCATGCACGAATACCAGGAACAGAGAACTACTCTTTGAAAACAAAACAGAAGGGTAAGAGGCGTGATAACAGTCCCTTCCATAATTCTACTGCCAGGGTTTTGGAAGATAGCTCTCTGTCAGGATTGGGCAAATTTAAAGATGATGACGATAGGAAACCTATCTACAAATTTGGCAAGAATGGCCAATTACGGGGGGAACATGGAGAAAGGATGCACCTGTCCTCACTGAAGGCCTTTCCTTCTGAGAGAAAGCAGAAAGCAGAACTTGCCCATGAATTTATTGTTGATGAGGATGATGATTCACTTGCAACACGATTATTGGTTAACGGTGTTAAACAGGGCAGAGTGAGGAAGAAAGGTAGGGAAAAATCTGAGGCTTCATTAGTAGAATGCAACTTGGTGATGAAGAAGAGAAAAGCGAAAGGGGATGTGATGGATGTGGATGGAAGAGATCAGCAGCAAATTGATGATTCCGTTTTCTTGAAGAAGAAGGGAAAAAGGAAACTGGAGGCTGATGCTGTTACTACAGATTTGGAAACTTCTGAGCCACCTGTTACAGAAGCAGGAGCAGCAGATGTTGAGCAGGAAACTAAACCACAAAAAAAGCCTTTTACTTTGATAACACCTACAGTTCATACTGGCTTCTCATTCTCCATTATACATCTTCTTTCAGCAGTTCGCATGGCAATGGTTACTCCACTTACAGAAGATTCATTAGAAGTTGGCAAACCTAGAGAGGAGCAGAATGAAAAGCATGAAGGTGAAGTTAATGGTGTTGTTTCTAACGAGAATGCCGATGTCAGTAACTCAGACCAGTCTGGGCAAGGGAAGGTGCTTTCTCTTACCATTCAGGAGATTGTTAACCGTGTGAGATCAAACCCTGGAGATCCTTGTATTCTTGAGACACAAGAGCCACTTCAGGATTTGGTCAGAGGAGTTCTCAAGATATTTTCATCGAAAACAGCACCTCTGGGGGCAAAAGGTTGGAAGATGCTTGTGACCTATGAAAAATCTACGAAAAGTTGGTCCTGGGTTGGCCCAGTGTCTCATATCTCAACTGATCATGAGACAATTGAGGAGGTGACTTCACCTGAAGCTTGGGGACTTCCTCACAAGATGCTTGTCAAGTTGGTCGATTCATTTGCAAATTGGCTGAAAAGTGGTCAGGAAACCCTTCAGCAGATAGGAAGTCTTCCTGCTCCTCCTGCGTCGTTGATGCAGTTCAACCAGGATGAGAAAGATCGGTTCAGAGACCTAAGAGCTCAAAAGAGCCTTAACACTATTAGCCCAAGTACTGAGGAAGTGAGAGCTTATTTTCGTCGGGAGGAAGTCCTTAGATATTCCATTCCTGATAGGGCTTTCTCTTATACAGCTGCTGATGGCAAAAAATCTATTGTTGCTCCTTTGAGAAGGTGTGGTGGTAAGCCAACTTCAAAAGCCCGAGACCATTTTATGTTGAAACGTGATCGACCACCTCATGTTACAATTCTCTGTCTTGTGAGAGATGCAGCTGCCAGACTGCCTAGTAGTATTGGCACAAGGGCAGATGTTTGTACTTTAATCAGAGATTCTCAATACATTGTTGAAGATGTGTCTGATGCACAAGTTAACCAAATTGTTAGTGGAGCATTGGACCGTTTGCATTACGAACGTGATCCTTGTGTGCAATTTGATTCTGAGCGGAAATTGTGGGTTTATTTACATAGAGATAGAGAAGAAGAAGATTTTGAGGATGACGGAACTTCATCTACAAAGAAATGGAAGAGGCAGAAAAAAGATCCTACTGAGCAATCTGAACAAGCAGCAGTAACTGTGGCTTTTCATGGGACTGGTGATCAGGCTGGATATGAGTTGGGCTCCGATCTCAATGTTGAGCCACCATCTATTGATTATGATAAGATACCAGAGAGTGGTGATGGCAGACCAAATGCAGAGGATAATGTTGATAATAATCATGGGTCTGAGCAGGGTAACGCACACCACAGTCATCCAATGGATTGGGAGGCTCTTGACTTAAATCCCGTGCAAGAGAACAAGTTGCTATGTCAAGAAAATTCAACAAATGAAGATTTTGATGATGAAACATTTGGAAGAGAAAGGCCAGTTGGACTCTTAAGTGCAAGCTTGTTGTGATGAAATTTTCAGGTAGTTTTCATTGTCATCATGCCCTCTCATCTTTTTGTCGCTTGTGTATATTACTTAAATGAGTTTTAGATGGTCTATACATTTTTTTTTATTAATTTTCATGATCCTCTTATTATTTGGTTGTCATTTTGGTGTATTTGGTATGAAAGAAATGCATAATCTGGAGGTTTGAGTGAACTCATTCTACCTTGGGTTTTTTCTTCGCTCTAATAAGTTATGTTGAAACTATGTGAGCTTCTTGTTAAGTATGCCATGGTAACAAACACTGGGTGTATGGAGTGGTCTTCCATAACAAAGTACTAGAAACATGGATAGGTTCATGTTGTCATGTACAAATATTCCCTAAAGATAAAGCTCCTGACGAGGCTTGTGTCATTGCCCAAGATAATGACCACCTTTCTAGAGAAGAAAGAAGTATATTTAAAGATTATTGAAGTCATCAATGGCACTATGGAGGAGCATTTGGTTGATCAAGAACATTTTAGGGAAAAGATAGGCCAGTTTGAAGATTGGCATCAATCCTTTCCCTTTCCTGTTTGATCAATTGTAGATAAATTACTTGGGGTATGTTGTTCATGGGTTATGTGTTTTAAATGATGAAACTAGATTTTGATATTTTAGAATCTAAAATCTGTGGGCTTTCATGTGATTAGAAGAATTTTGTGGTGTTTGTTTGTTTTTTTTTTTTTTTTTTTAATTTAGTTGTGAGAGAAGGCTATGGGCTTAGTATTTTTTGTTGTTTCCATACTGCTTGGGGTTCTTCTAACAAAGCAAAAACTGATTCTTTGCAGGCTTAAAGGTTCACCTATATTTGAAGGCAACATTCCAGTTGATGGTGTGTTTTATAGATTGAAGGTTACATGTATATTGATTCCAGCGCGAATGTAGATTAGCTAGTCAATTTGTTGAGGCCAAGAATATGTTTAGTGCAGGTGGATAATATAATTCTGCATCCCATAAATAATACTTTTTTTTGTTATATATTTTCATAATTTGATAAAAATAGTTCATTCTGTCCATTGAGCAAGCAAAATTGATGAATTCATGCCTTAAATATGGCATCATATGCCCTCGTTTCATATGGTCTAGATGAGAACCCATTTTGTGCTTTTGCTGTCAAAACATTTAGGTGTTAGGGAGTAGTTATGTATATATTGCATTCGGCTTGTTAGATCATTTAACCCTTTGAAGTAGTTAAAACTTTATAATATGTCAATGTTGGTTCCTAATTTTTGTGTTTTTTCGGGGGTAAGAGAGAAAAGAGAGAAGTTTATTTAGTTATACTAGTTATACTTTGTTTCAATAATATTAATTCTTTGTTCGAAAAGCGATGGACTAGACAATCTGTCAATCTACCAACATTTCTTTTTTAGCTTTGACCTCATATGCTTTTTGCAGCCTTCTAGCTATCTTGCTTGAATATGCTAGTCTGCTACAGGTTGAGATAATTCAAGGAATTCATGCTCGTGTCTGTCAAAGTCCAGAATGATAGAATTCTAATTTCTAAGAGTTACTTGCTGTTGTACATGGCATTAATATATCGTGCTGATTGAGAATTCCCGGCTTTAAAGGAAAGTCAAGATCATTTTGATTTTGGAAGGATGATGTTTATATTATTCTTTGCACTTGAAAGCCCCATAGGTGGCGGCTGTGGCTTGCGGATACTAGGATGGACTTGCAGTTGTACTCCTAATTTGCTATCTGAATTGTATGTCTATCTTCCTAGAGGGATGAGATTGAAGGTATGTTGTTCCTCACTGTATTCTGGGTTTTTGCTGCCTTTATGAGCTTGACATGCAAGGTTACTAATGTTAATTTGTATCGTTCAGAAGTAATGCAGGTTGTCTATCCAACCTGACCTGCCGGGGGGTTCGGCGCTTCCTTTTTTTTTATATTTGAGACTGTTAATTACATATTTTTTTATGTCCTTTTACCTGGCCTGCTAGCCATTCACCCCAAATGTAGCCGAGGCAGCCGACTTGGGCTCGGTTGATGATAGTTAATTTAAAACTTCACCTGAAATGTGGGCCTCGATGTTGGAAAATTAGCCTCTCAATTGGCGGATGTGAGTGTAACCTTGCTATGTAAATTACGCAATTCCAGCTTGACATCTCTTATGAAATGGGCTATAATAAATTGTTGAGCTACTGGATGGTATAGAATATGGCTTTGACCCATTAACGCCGATCAGATTCAGGGGTATATTGAAATAGAAACTTGATTACATTATCCGATTTATACCAAAACTTTCGTCTCCAACCAGATTAATGCTCTACTCTTATGATTATTAATTCCTTTTCAAGTCTTTCGTTGTATCAATTATACATGTACACACAAAGGATTTACATATTGCGCATGTGAAGCGGAATTCACAAAATGGACTAGAGGCCTGCTGAAGCGTTGTAGTTCAGGTTATCAAGCTCAAGCTCAATAATGGATGTATTGTAATAAAATGCATCTCAAAGATATTTGAAACTAGAATTCTCCCCAACTGAAGCACCACTTTATTGGTCGCATTTGTCCATCATAAGTTTGCAACTCATCAATATTCTCGATACCTTAATAATTGTGATTCTATTTAATTTATACTTGTCTCCACGTGACACACTCAATATGTCGGCTCAAAAAATTGGAATCGGAACCCACCTTATGAAGGTCGATTTCAGTTCTACCTGCTACTCGTGCTCACTCCTAAGTTTAATGTCACCCCTAAGTTTAATCAAATAACAAAAACCATCTGAAATTTTAGAAATAACAACAATCTGAATCCTCCTATCTATGGGTGAGCATAGAACCGATGGTAGGCCGTGTCGGCCCATGGCACGACCCGGCACGAAAAAAAACACGACACGGAAAAAAGTACGGCACGGCATGGCATGAAAATATGCGGGCCATGCTGTGGGCTTTAAGAAAGCTTGTGGGCCAGCACGACATGGCACACAAAAAATAAAAAATATTTGAAGATTTTAAGAATTTAGAAATTAATGAAAATGAAGATGTTATTAATTTAATCATAATTTCTAATTTTGTATTTGTAATTTATAATTATAACTTAAGTAATAAATGTATTGAAATTCAATTAATATCAAGTCTCGTTATTTATTATATTTCATAGGGTTATTAATATATATATAATTTTTTTTTTTTTTTTTTTTTTTTTGAAATCAAATGAGCTTAATATTCATTCAATAGGACGACTAAGGATCCAATACAATTTGGAACATCTCAAGCTCTACCAATAACATCACTATGGTTAGAGCATCTTTAGCTAGAGTATGAGCAATCACATTGGATGCTCTATTAACATGATGAACCAAAAAGTTTGAAAATTCCTAAAAACCGCTTTAGTATCAATAGAGATTAGACCAGCTTGACCCCATTCTCTTCATCCTAAGGAGTCATTGACTACTTGAAGTGCGTCCCTTCCAGGATAATTGGTAATACCAATATCTGCTGTGAGAATGACTCTTGAACAGCTGGAAAGACTCAGTCAAGTATGCATCGAGAACATGGGTTTCTTCATTCTCAAGTTGCCATAAATCTGCCTTGCCAGTCCCGAATGCAATTCCAACACCAATTGTGTAGTCTTCTTTTCTCACACTGCATCCTAGTTTATCTTGTAATACCTTCAGGTGGTGGCTGCCATCTTGGTGAGCTGGGATCAGGAATCTGAGGATGAGCATTAGGAGAGGTCCTCGATGGTGCAAGGAGTTTAAATGTCCAGTTCTTGAGTTGCATGGTGAATGATCTGGGATGGAGTAGAGAGATGTTGTTTGAAAGTAAGCTCATTCCTTCTTTGCCAGATTTTTGGACCACCACTAAATTCAACTAAATGCTTTTCCTCTAATTCGGATAGAAAAAACATAACTAGCTCTCTGAAGTCGATGAAATTGTCATTCATCTTTGGAAGGTTCGAGAACAACTTGACCAAATCCTTGGCAGCAGCGCAGCCCCATAAAGCATGCAAGACATCTTCTTCTCTGAGCAACAGAAGGGGCAAAAAGGATCCTCAATCACCTTTTCTTGACAAGGTTACACTTGGTAGGTAGAATGTCTTGGCAAGCTTTCCACAAAATAGCTTTTCTGCATTAGTGATGGGAAGCTTCAAACTTCTTCCACTTTTTATTCTCATGGCTGCAGAAGAGGATTGGCCTCGGGTGAGAGTTGAGACTCCACTTGCAGGTGAATGCACTCCTTACCGAGATAGACCATTTTGAGAGCATTCCAAACAAGTTTATATGGTCTATTGAAGACACTGATGGGAATTTGACAAATGGGGTTAACTTCTGATTATGAGAACAAGTCTTTGAGTAGATCCAATTTCCAGGATTTTGATTGGGGATCTATGAGAGTAGCCACCTTAGCCCCGGGTCCATACCAAGGCATGACTTTGAATCTCAAATGAAGATGGAGAAGGAAGCCATTTATCTTGCCAAACCGGGCCTGGGACACACAATGCGCCACATTAAACCAGATTCCAAAATGGCCTTGCTGCCATTACACTTCTCCAAAAAAGGATGATGTTCTTTTAACTTTAGCTTCTAAGAAATAACCTTCAAGATAGTATTTAGCAGATAAAACTCTCGCAGCAAATGATTAGGATAATGAAGAAGTCTCCAACCCTGCTTGGCAAGCATAGCCAAGTTAAAGAGTTCAAACTCTGAAGCCTAAGCCACCATTGGTCTTGGACAGCTTCATTTATCCCATGAACACCAGTGAATCCTACTTTCGTCATTCTTTTGGCCCCACCAGTAATTTTTAGTCAATCTATTCAGCTCTTGTAAAGTGGTTTTTGGGATTTTAAAAACACCCATGCTATATGTTGGAAAGGCTTGAATAACAGCCTTAAGTAGAGTTTCTTTCCCAGCTTGTGATAGATACTTCATCTTCCAATTACTGATTTTGTCTCGTACTCGGTCCAGGATGGCTTAAAACCTCTTGTTCTATCTCTCCCAATAACGTTAGAAGTCCAAGGTATCTCTCATAAGGATGAGAGGATTTTACCCCAGCCACTTGGATAATTTGCTGCTTGACATCTCCTCTAGTATTTTTGCTGAAAAATATAGAAGTTTTTCCTTATTAAGGTTGCCCGGAACTCTTTTCATAGGTGTCTAGTAGCTTAAAAAACATATTCCACTCATAAGATTAGCCTTACAGAAGAGAAGACAGTCATCAGCATAAAGAGGTGTCTAATCATTTTAGAACACCCCATTGGAAGCCCTTTGATAACTCCTCTGTCTTCAGCATCTTGAATGAGCCTACTAAGAGCTTCAGCTCCAATAATGAATAGATAAGGTGACAAAGGGTCACTTGTCTAATCCCATGAGAAGGTTTGAATGGTTTTTGAGGAATCATTGATGAGAACCGAGTAAGTAACTGAGAGAGGCAGTTCATGATGACTTTGATCCAGGTTGGGTTAAAACCCATCTTAAGATGACTGCCTGCAGAAAGACATTCAAGCCTGTCATAAGCCTTGCTCATATAAAGCTTAAGCGCAATATACCATCCTCCTTCCTTTTAGACTGGTATTCATAGTATGCATGACTTCAAATGCCACTATAGCATTATCAGTAATCAACCGATCTGGTATGAAAGCACTTTGTGATGGAGATATAATCTGTGGTAGGATTTTTTGCAGTCTATTAGCAAGGACCTTGGCCAAAATTTTATAAAGAACGTTGCATAAAGATATTGGCCTGAACTCTAACACTTTAGAAGGAGTTTTAACCTTGGGAATTAATGCAATAAGAGTAGCATTAAAGTCCTAAGGCCAGCTCCCAGAACAGAAGGCATCTCTCACAGCAGCACACGCGCTAGGTCCAATGATCATCCAATGTTTCTAATAGAGGATGGCAGGAAATCCATCAGGTCCTGGAGATCCTAAACCATTCATATTGAAAACAGTTTTTTCTACTTCTTCATTAGAAATTTGCTTAACCAAATCACTATTCATTTCAGGAGTTATAACAGGCTTTATCACACGGATACAGTCCTCTATTCTCTCAGGCATTGACGAAGGAAATAATAATTGAAAAAGGTTGCTAACCTCTTCAGGTTTATTAGCAAACCTGCCATCAAGTGATTATATATTTTTAATTAATATAAATACAAAATGTCACTAAATATAACATATAAAATATTTTTATAATAATTATTAATAATAAATCAAAATTACCATAATTTATTAAAATTAAAATGAAATATTTTCACAAAGCACGTGGGCTGGCCCATGGCATGGCCCAAGACATGACACGATATATAATGGGTCGTGCCGTGGGCCTTCAAATTTGTGGGTCTGCACGACACGACAGGGCACAAAACTGTGCGGGCCTTGGCATGGCATGGCCCACGACACGATGGGCCTTGAATTTTTAGGCATGGCACGGCCCACCTTTACCTTTACCTTTAGGTGAGCATGGGTAAAGGATAGAACCAAAACTGCCTCAAGTAAGATCCAGTTTTAGTTCTAGAAAATTGGAACTTGGAATTCCAAAGTCCGATTCTAGTTCTTGTAGTGTCAGAATCAGAACCGAAACTAAGGTCCAAGCACTCGGGTAGGAATCGAGACTGAGTTGTAATTTTTGTAAACCCTTGAGGGTTCCTTTGTTATTTTTTTAAAATAAGGGAGTAATTGCAATTAATCCGGTATCGAGAATCAAAACCTATGTTTCATGTTCCAGTTCCCTTTCCTAATCTTAAGAATTGACCAATTCCGATTGCTTCAAAAAATACAGAGTATCCGAAACCACTCGTCCGTACTCCTATCGTTAGTAAGTCATTAGTTAACTGTTTGATTTTATAACTGAATGGATTAATATATATTTACCGAATTACCATTCTACCGTTTATTTTTATAACCACAAGGGGATTTATGCTATTCAACTATACCTAAAGGAGATTATTGTTATTAACTCTTCTCGACATCGTTATAATGTTTATCGTTAGAACATTGAAGAATTCGGAAATGTGGACAGTGGGCGATTATCAATGCATCCTTCCTCCAGGGAATGCTAGGAATTTTAAAACAAATACATAGCACTTTAAATAATTCTTATCAATGGCCATTGTTAATAGGAGAGTGATCCACAACCATAAAAATTTCACCCCATAAAAGACAGTGGGACATCTATTATATATTTCCTACACCCCTAAAAAATTCTTTAAACAAACAATTAATGAATAAGATTGGCCAGAGAGTTGATACTCCACCCATATATATATATATATATATTCTGTACACACTCTTACCACTATACTCAATTGTCTTCTTCTGTGTTCCCCATTCACTTTAGTTAATAGCAATGAGAGGAACTCTCGAGTCCCTTAATGACTGGGCTGCTTCATATGCCGCCCCTACTATGTGCTTTATATCCCCATTCGCATACTTTGCAGATTTTGAATCCCAGAATGACTTTAACAATTCCTCAAATGCAGGAGTTCTGAGTTCCTCGATTGATGCAATGCTCGGAAGATTGAATGACCTCTTTTTAGGTGTTGAACAAGATGGTTCGTCCACCTGTAAATGAAGAATTGTTAGAGGTCAGAGTAAACCAGCACACAAGTAATCTGGTTTTTGAGTGTGTAAGCGTGTTGGTGTCTCTCCGGTAGTATAATTTGCAAGCTAGCGCTGCAATTTTTGTTCCTTTCTACCATGTAAAAGTTGCTCTATTCTAGCTCTCTCTCACAAACATGAAAAGCACTTAAAATAAATTCCATTCAACTGCATTCTTAAAAAAATTAAAAACATGTAGAAGCACAACACGAATTTTACCGTGTATTCATCCAAAAGACATTTTCCTGCATCTTCTGTAATTTCTACAATCTTGTGGTAGTGACCACCCTTCAATTCTCTCAAATCCCCACAACAAGGTACAATCATGGAATTCAGATTTGCACTTGCATCTTGGTCAAGTTGTAATGAATCTGCAAGAATTTGATCAGTTAATAAAAAGCCCATGATAAAACCTACCCACAGGTCCCACACCAACTTGAATTCCAAGTATATGCAAATAGATACTAACGGTCAATGGATGTAAGGAGATTGTTGTTTGCAAGATCCACGTCTTCAAGCGCAGTTGACACAGCAGAAGAGAAATGAGCACGTAAGTTCTGATTGGCTTCCATCCCTCCTCTGGTTATGAAAAGAAACATAGTAAAAAGACCAAAAAAAAAAAAAAAATTGTCCTAAAGATCGTGAGTTGAAAACTTTGTTTTTCTATAAGAAACAAGATCGTGAGTTGAAAACTTTGGTAATATTGTAGGAAAGTAGCATACCTAACAATGGAATCCACAGAAACAACATTGCTCTTTTCCAGACTGAGCAAGGATTCTTGAGCTTTTTGCCACTGTTGTGCACCCATTGAAACCTTCTTCAAACTGCAAAAGGTTGTTTAAAGTTCAGTAAACAAAAACCAAAATTTATTAAAGCAGTAGATCTGTTTTCAATATTGCACATTATTATCATTTCACCAACCCATACCAGTTTTGAAGAACCCCTTCCAGGTCTGTCTTTCCACTTTCTACAGCAGAAGTATCCTCAAGATAGTGGGATTCTGTTTTTTCCATATGCAGTTTCCACTCTGCTTTAACTGAACAAGTGGAATCTTGCATGGTTGACATTTCTTTCTGCAGTTGGTTGGTTCTGCTAGAAGCACTCTCCTGGAGATCATGAACTGCCATTTGGACCTAAGAACAAATACGAAAAGTTTTTTGATTAGACATACAATCTGAAGGACAATGTACAGATCAAGAACATAAATAGAGCTGATACAGCTGTTGGCACTAAAAAGTAACACGTACCAGCTGTTTCTTCCTAGCATTTGAACTGGCAAGCAGCTCTGCAACTTTTTCCAACAATTGCCTTTCTTCATTGGCAGCACATTCCTATAAGCATTAATAAGAAAGCACTATAGTTTTAATAATAGAAAGCTTTGATAATGATCCATGCATTTCAAATCAAGCATCATAACCACCTCAAACTTCTTTTCAAATTCAGACAGCTTCTGATCATTGACTGTCCGTGCTTCTTCCACAATTTGAGTTAGATTGGAGGCATGCATGTCTAGGGTCTTGAAAAAGTTTACTGTTATTTTAGAAACTGATCTTGCATTTTCCACAGCTCTGGAATGAGCCTGTATATAGAATCAAATGCACATACATTCAGATAAAAAGAGATAATCATTCAAACACCTCTCAAGAAATAGTCAGTTGAAACATAAAAGAACTACAGACCTCACGCTGTTGCTGTGCAAATGCAGTTAGCTTCTCCTCTTGATTGTGAAGACCACTTTGAAGATCATTCAGTAACGCATCAGCTTCTGAAGCAATTCCCTTGAAGAGCTGATCCATAAAAGTTAAGGTTAGATGAAACCACAAAAGAAAAAGGGGAGGTTTCAATTAAAACTATTAGTTGAAGTATTACTAACATCTTCAAGCGCATGTGAATGATTAGAAACTTCAGAATTTAATTCACCAAAAGTCGACTGAGAATTCTCATCAAGTTCCCCAGCTATACCATCCAAAGCTTTGATACCAGAACCACACATAGCCTTCAGTTTTCCTAATCTTCCTCGAAGTTCTTCAGTAGCCTTGAACACATCAAAAGATAATGTTGTTTAGACTGAATATTATGTCTGAAAATGTAAATAGACCTATTTTTAGATCTTACCTCAGCCTTGGTTGATACAAATGACTGCATGTCTTCCTCCATGTCTTTCAGTTGCCGCTCTTGTTGAGTCACAGATGCAGCCACTGTCTTGTGCAAGATTTCAAGCTGTTGGGTCAATTGGGATTGGAATTTTTGAATAAGTACTCTGTTCCCTTCTTCAATTTTATCCTTCCGCTCTGAAAAGCAACCATGATGAAAAACAGTCTACCATTAGCTTTGTAGATGATACTTAAGATCAGCACTATAGTTTACTTCCAGTCATACAGACCTATTTTGGAAAATAAATTGGACACGTCTGATGCAGCATTTTCTAGTTCTGCACGAAGCTCAAATGCATGCTCAACAAGTGCTTTTTCTGAAAAATTAAAATGGATGTTAGTCAATAAGTGGCAATAATATTGATAAAAATGCAGTACTTGGTAGCAAAAGTTTCAAACTACATAAATCAAAAGATTGACATGAATGATTGTGCAATGTCTTGATAAAAAGTCACTAGATCTATCAAAAGCCATCTTATAAACTTCACTGGTGAACAAATGAATGTCTCCACAAGATCCAACTCTAAAAATATTGAAGCATATGATGGGGACCTAAACTTATACCCCAAATATTTTCTTCAATCTCATTTTAACAATAAAATTTTATGAAGAGAGAGACAGAAAATGCAATGGGAAAATGTCCTGCACAATATGACGATTTGCTCACCAGACTTGAGAAGATTGGATATCAGAAATTCTTTTTCTTTAATTGTTGCATTTGCCTGCCTGTGCTTTTCTTCAAGATCAGACAATGTATGTTCAGTTTCCCCAAGTTTTTTCTGAAGTTTTGAGGAAAGAAGAGAGGTTAGTCATTGCATCTTATAAGAGTAAAGTGACATAGATAAACAAAATAGTAAAAGGTCAGTAAGTTGACCACCCAAATGTGTAAATACCTCAGTTATATCAAGCTTCTCACTTAGCTCTGCAGTCAATAGTTGCTGAGAATTGTAGAGTTCCTGGAGCTCCATCACTTGCTGCTCACAAATGATGAAATAATGAGCTGACTTGAAGATGGCAACTTGAAAAGAACTGAAAGGAAATATAACAGTGAAAGAAATGTACCTTGTCCTTGGATTCTGATACAAGTTCCATGCGCTCTATTTTTTCGGCCATTGCCTGCATAAAGCCAGATGAAAAAGAATTAATTAACAAAATCTCCAACAAAAAATTAGAACTCAGGCGATAAATGCATCTCTCAATTATAAGAAAGGAACTGAACCTTCTTCTCAGCTTCTTCTTGAAGATAACGATCTCTTGGTATGTAGATCCCATTTTTCTCTCTAGCAGCATAGACCTCTGATAGAGCATAAAAGAAACATTAAAATATCATACAAATTAATTTCACAACCTATACTTTGACAGTAATTAATCTATATTCTTATGGTAAAGCTGCAAGAAGCAGCCAACTACCTTGTTTCAGCCGGTCAATTTCAGAATACAGATCCTTGATCATTGCAGATTTCATCATCTTCTGATTAATCTGATATGAAAACAAAGTTAAAACCATAACCTGGTTCTAAGAAACATAATTCATCTTCAGAACATAAAAACCAAGTTGCTAAAACCAGTGTATGTAATACAATGAAAGGACCACAAACCTCTGGTTTGTTCTTGATGTTTTTGGCACGGTGTGCATAATCTAAAGTGCTGAGAGTTTCCTCCAAGGAATGGATGGAAGGTGATATTGTAGCAATGATGCATGTCTTTGTTTTCCCTCCCAATGAATCTCTCAATAATCTTGTTAGTTTACTATCCCTGAAATTCAGAGCAAATAGTTTGCATTAAACCCACTTACAGGATTTGCAAGCACACCAAACCGCCATTAGGAATTCATTATACAAACTACAATCCATACCTGTAAGGGACATGGCCAGAGTGCTCGACAAGAGCATTGATTACACGACCAAGTGTGAGCAAGCTTTTATTTATCTCCCCTGCTTCCCTTGCCCTGCCCTGAAAGAGGTGATTTCTTCAATCAGAGCATTGAAAGTAAATAGAAAACCGGAAGCACAATCTTATAATAGTAAGATTCTTCCACTAATCACTAAAGAAGCATATTATTCTTGAGCTCCCTCCCTAATTGCATTAGTGGTAGTATAGAGTTACCATTGATGAAACTATGACATACCTCTCTTGCACCAGAACGTGAAATATTCTCAGAACCAGCAAGGTCAACAAGATTAAGCTTTCCACACTTGATCATCTCTTCACCCTCCGGAGTACACTCCTTTATGTGAATTGTAATTGAAAATATCGAATGAGAACGACTACTTTGTTTGTTAAGAAGAGTCTCTGCAGTACGCCTTTTTGCAGAACCTTTTTCCAAGATTTTGTAAATTTCATTAGCAGTAGTCACAACCTCTTCTTCCAAGCCTCTAACAAAAACACCTCCTTTTCCATCTTCCATAAGAGCTATAGGTTTTTTAGATTTATCATCTATAAACTTTGAAGTTTCCTCCAGGGCCAATAGATCAGATATCTCCTCATTATACAGCTCTAGAAATGTAACTTTCATGCTATACTCAGCATTCTGAGCTTCCAGTATATCAAAAATTTGTTTAACAGCTCTTGGGATAACACCTGCATCAGTTGGAAATTCCCCATTCTACAAAAACCAAATAAGTTCAGTCACAAATGTATACAATGAAAACTTAAAATATTATATTCATAATAATTGACTGTATCGAACCTTCTTCCTTGCCCCTCCTTCCATTGTGTATGTTTTCCCAGTTCCAGTCTGACCATAAGCAAAGATAGTGCAGTTATAACCCTCAAGAACTTCGTATACAATAGGTGATACCGCCACATCATACAAGTCCTTTTGCTGGGATGTTGGGCCGAAGACCTAAACAAAATACATAATGATCATACTCACAACAGGACAAACAACCACTGATCAAAATGAAATGAAGCAAAATAACAAAATCAAACCTTGTCAAACAGGAAGGTTCTATCAATTTGCTTGTTGGCAATATTCTGGACAGCAGAAACTTCTCGTCTATTCTCGTGACAAGAAATTACCACGGGCGTGTGTACCCTCATTTCATCCTCATTCAACGGCCTACAAAATTCAATAAATAAATAAATCAATAAAATCACCAGTCAAATGTAGATGTAAGGACACATTAAACTAAATAGTTTTGAAATTAACTTACCTGCAACGCACAATAACCTGCACATTTACACCTTTATCTTTATCATGTTTACTTGAACTAGAATCGTTAGATCGGAGATCTCGCGCCGATTTATCACTTGAACGCGGTGTCTGTGATGGTGATAATGACACCAAACCTCCCCTCCTCTGCTGTATCTGTGTTGAATCCATACCTTTTCCTACACACTTGTGTCTCATAGTCAGGTAAATCTCACTGAGTGAACTCAACTCTAATCAAAACAAAAGAACCTTATCTAAAAACCACTAAGTCACCATATATTAGCTCAACAACAAAAAAACCATCAAAATATTTCATCTGCAACTACATTGTTCATTGAATCTCATAAATATATTCACTCGAAGTACATACTCACTGAGTCAACTCAGAAACAAAAATGTAGAGAAAAGTACAATGTGAAAAAATGATTTTGGTTAAAACAGACATAAGAACATTTGGATCAGAACTCAACGAATCGATTCATAATAAAATCAGAAGCTTTCGATAAAACTTACAGCAATAAGCCAAGAAATGCCGGCCTTTGGATAAGTTGACGAGATTCTTTAAATCAATGGCGACAATCTTTCAGAGAGAACTAAGAGCCTATAGAGAAAGAGAGAGAAAGAGTAAGCTTGTGAGAGTGAATCAATGGCGATTAATTTATTTGTTTCTATTTATAAAATAATTAAAAAAATTAAAAAACGGATTTGAAAGTTTTAATGGCGTTAACGGCGTGCGTTGGCTTTCGAACGTGTGGAGGACGGCAATGACGGCGTTACGAGTTCCGTTTATTGTAATACTCGACCGTTGTAAGTGGACAAAAAGGGAGCTTAAAGGTAATTAAAACGCAGTACTCTTTTTTTTTTTTTTTTTTTTTTTTTTTTTTTTTTGAAAATATTTTGAATGAGTTGTAATTACCCTTTGGTTTCTGAGTAATTACAAGATTAACCTTATAATCTTTTTATGATTAAAATGCTTAATAAGGGTATTTTAATGAAGTTTGTGGGATTAAGATTTGGTGGACAATCAAGAGCGGCTTTCCTATTAATGAGGAAAGTTGGGTCCACAGTATGTTAGTGGGGCCCTTTGATATTTTGAAATTATATGTATTTAAAAATAAAATAATTATTTGTGAATTTGAATTTTGGAATTGTTGAAGGATAATTTTGTAGCGGCAGAGGAGGGCATTCGTAGTGGTTGACAAATGTACGATTTATTTTGTCTTTGTTATCCGATCTGTCACTTTGGTGTTTATTTGTAATTAAACAGATATATAACTAAAGGGAATTCCAAAAGATTTATATTGATGCTCTATTATGCATTATGAGATTTAATTTTTCCTAAATAATTAAGATGTTCAATAAATCACATATAAAAATAAAAATCCCAAAAAGGAAAATCATGTTGATGTCATTTCATCCTATTTTGGATTCAATCAATACTAAGCATATCAATTAGTTTTTGGTGTTGTCTCTTATATCAAACATCCATCAAAATTTAAGCCTTTTTTTTTTTTTTTTTTTAATGTAGGGATGTCGGACGTTATACTTACTTAACTAATCTTTCGAGATCTTGAAATTATCGACCGAGTAACGATTATACCCACCCAAGACCTCTTTTCTTTTGCAACATAATTTGCTCATTTCTTTCTAAATATATAAACATTTGAAATGCACTGCTTTAGGGGTTTTTTAATTGAAACATATTAATGTTTAATTACAATTCATCCTAACCTTAAAAATTCATATCCAATCCAATTCAAATTAATTATAAGTAAATTGTATTTGATTAGATTACCAGTTGAATTATCTTTTTATAATAATAAATGGATGGTATAAAGTGATTTTTTTGAAAAAATACAAAGGTAACACAAACTTGTAATCTTATGAAACTAATTATAGAAGGGGGTTGTTGCTCAATCATTTCAACAAACAAAAACTTCACCATGCATTTGTCCGTTAATTTAAATAAAAATTCTTATAATTTAACTTTTTTTAATGATATATTAATATATTCATATAGATCAATCAATGAAATTCCCTAATTCCTTAGTAAAAGCAGTTCACCTATTACAATCTTATCTTAATTATATTACAAGAATGCACCTATATAGTTTTTGTCATAATCCATTTTGGGGAAAAAAACAAGCACCTTCCCAAGCAAAATTGGTAGCTTTGAAAACAAAGATACTCACATAATTCACGGATAAAGAATGTGTATGATACAATTAATGCTCATACAACCACCACTTGGTGACTTGATAGTAAGAGAGTAAGAAGGTTTCATAGCTCTTAAGTTCGAGCCTTAAGTACTAATAGGGATGCCATGGACTAGCAGTTCTAGGACCCCGGAGGATTAGTTGAAGTATTGCAAACTGGCCTCGAACACTCCTTGGTGTGATAAAAAAAAAAAAAAAAAAATTAATGCTCATACCCTTAATCTTTTTACTTTTCCTTGTGACCGAAAGTGTCTAGACTAGCTTACACACATACCAGCTAATCCCTTGAGGCTCTAAAGTGAACAATCGAGTAAATCCCCAAAGTGACCACCTTTATTAGTGTCCGGGAGGACTCAAACTCAAGAACCCATGTTGAACCCCTTTCCTTTTTTTTTATCATCAGGCAACCCAGTGGTTAATCTTAATGATTGAAGAAAATTAATTTATTGGCTACTACAATTTTCATTTCATATCAAAATTAATGTAAACATAATTTTGAGTGGGTATTTCGGATAGGAATGTGAAAAACAAAAAAGACAAAGTGGGGTTAGTATGTGGTGGCAGAGTTTGGCCCACGTGATAAAGGGGTAATGAGAGAAAGCACATGGTAGCTATTGGCTATTGGTATCCGATTATGTGCCTTTTAATTTCAAAAACCTTTCAATTCTCTAACCCCCTAAATCACCTACAATTTTGACTATGTTACCACATCTTTTTCATATCTTTCCCATTACCAAGTTTCATTTCAATTATTTATGACCCCATTTCTAAAACTAAAAATCTTCTCATTGAAGTTGAGTATCATAACTCTCATCCTTTTCTCCGCAAACAGAAAATATTCTTAAGCTTTGTCCTTGGTCATTCAAGTTTTGGTAAGAAATACAAAATTACTTTAAAAATCTCATATCGAACAAATTCCTGATGATTCGTGTAATTTCCTTTTCTTCAACATGTAACAAAACTCATTTAAAATCAGAGGGTATTTAGTGTATACTTAACCAATCTCACATTAATACTAATTACCTTATTTAATCTTACCAATCCAGCTTTATTTCATGTGGGGATAAGCAAGAAACAAGGTACAATAACTTGCCATTAATTTAAAAGATACATATCTTTAACTTCTTAGCACATCTCTAAAAGACTTTTTATATGATTCAAACTATTTATTATAAAGAGTTTATCCATAAAAACAAAAGTCGAACAGACTTTTTATTCTTAAATATAAATTAAAGAGTGAGTTTGACTCTCCACATTAACAGCATCTCCAATGGTGCTCTTTATTTTGAAGAGCATCTTTTATATAAATAAAGAGCATTTTATTAATTTTAAAATATAAATAACACAATTTTTATTCAAATCCAATAGACTTTTTAAATTTAACGAAGTTGCTCTTTATTTTTAAGAAAGAGACTTAATGGGAGAGAGAATTAATAAATAAAATGCATAGAAACTTATAATTTATTAATTAAAATTATGATAGAGAGTGAAATTTGACTCTCTAAATGTGAAGAGTCAAACTCAGTCTTTAATTTATATTTTAAATATAAAGAGTCTGTTGGACTCTTGTTTTTATGGATAAACGTTTTATAATAAAGAGTTTGAGTCATATAAAGAGTCTTTTGGAGATCTTTTTAAAGGGTCAAATTTCACTCTCTATCCTAATTTTAAATAAATAAATTACAAGTTTCTATGCATTTTATTTATGATTTATTGTTCCTATTAAGTTTTTTCTTGAAAAAACATATTCTCTTTCTTAAAATTTAAAAAGTCTATAGAATTTGAATAAAAATTTTATTTTTTATATTTAAAAATTAATAAAAATACTATTTATTTATAGGAAAGATAAATAAAGAGCATCATTGAAGATACTCTTACAACAAACTGACCAACACTACCTTTTTAACATGTGCCTCCGCGTCTCACATGGGTTTTGAGCCAACTACATCTCTATCTTTTTTCTTTTGCTTCTTAATTCTTTATTTTTCTCATAAGAATTGATGAAACGTCAGGAATTTACAGAACTTCAGAAAAAGCCATAGCCATATCTTTCCTTCAGTATTTACTTGGGACATACTCTATGTATATGCTGCGTATGCTTTACTTCTTCACTACATAGCAACATACTAGAGTGAAACATGAACACTTTTTTACTCTTTCACCTGTCAAACCATATTCCCAGATGTCTAATTTCCAAAAATTTCTTTTAGCATTATATGTCATTTGAATAAGAAACAGAGAAAACGAAAGTTTAAAAACGGTTCATAAATTATACTATGTGGGCAAAGATATATATGTCACTAAAAGATTCGGTTAATGAAATATTTGATGAAAGGAGACAGGCCCTTATGCCGAATGCAACTAAGGTGAGCTGGTGAGGTTGAGACTTCAATGAAAAAAATAAATAAAAGAAGGTTGAAAATGGGACACATAAGCTTGAAAATGATTAAATTGGTCATTTATGTTGGGGTTTTGTGTTGTAGGAAGTGAAAGGAGGATTCATGTCATGTGGGTAGAAACAGGAAGCTTTATTTGTTGAACAAATAAAGAGAATTGGTCCAATCCAACACAATGAAAACAATAAAAATGAAAAAGTAAGTAGGTGTAGTTATGCTTTAAAGGAAACTAATCCTGTAGAGAAGCATATTTTGTAATTGCTTGGAAGGGAAAAGAGACTGGTCCCATGTTTTAATTTGAAAGTTAAAAATATATATATATATCATCTCAGAACCCAAGCTTTTTTTGACAACACAGCAGGTTATCATGGTAGCCCATGTTACTTCAGTTAAATGGTCTTACACCACTCTTAAGGAATATCACTTTTTCTTTGGCTGAAGATATAATTGTGTGGAAAGCCAACAAAAAATAGCCTTGCATGTTAGAGTTGACCAAGTTTATAAATTAACTGAAATTTACATTAAATGTTTCTGTATTGTGACTACTTACAGATATCATAACAATCCTATTTTTTTTTTTTTTTTTTTTTTGGGTTGACCAGTGGTAACTGGCCAACTTGTATGCACTTCATCTAATTTCTCAAAACCCTGAATTGACAATCGGTAAATCTCCTCAGTTAGCCACATTATTAACAATTTAAGTGGATCAAACTCAGGACCTCTTGAGTAATACACACAAGTCATAATTGACCATAACAATCCTTTTGACCTTTAACAATATTAAGTTTTGGTGATGTCTTTTTTTTTTTTTTGGTAATATTTTCTTTTAACTCCATTATCAAGTAAGTTTTTGAGTATGGAGCTCAACAAAGATAACGTGCGGGTAAGCAGGTAGCTGTTTGTCTGGGAACAACAAAGGGAATCATCAATTTACTTCTTTCAGTCTTTGTTTGTTGAATGGTAGGTCAATTCTGGAATTTCTGTTGCATGTGCAGTAGCATCTGTTAGACGAACTAGGTATAAATCTACTTGTCATATATGTATATATATATATATATATATATAGAATGAATCACACTGATTTTTAAAGCAAAATGCTCCTATATACCACTGACTGCAACATGAAAGCTTCTTGCCTTTCAGGTTGAGTAGCAGTTTCTTTATCCAGCTCCAAAACTAGACAAGAGGTTTTTGAGTATATTTATTTAGGCATGTTTCTTGGAACATCAGAAACAAAAGATTATATTGTTCTAAGTAATGAACAATGAGCATTGATAATTTAACCATGCATTCATCTATAATAAACGATGTTCTGAAGATTAGATAGCCAGAGGAAGCTGAATTGGATTTCATTTGGCGGCTACAAATTCATAAAATAGAATTTTGTAACACTCATTTGGCCACAATCTTCATTCCCTGTTTTTGGAAGAATGATATACAGGAAGTTGCATCTTAGGGATGTACCAAAGGTGATAGTCACAGTTAACAAAAATAACTTATTCAAACCAAATAATTATTACTTGCTTATCTTCAATGATTTAAATCATTTAGTTTTAGCTGTTTCATACTTTCACTGCAGCTGCCAGTTCATAACTTATGTGGGAGCACATTGGTACTGAACATGACTTAATCATGTTCTATGATTTGCCCGTAAAATCGAAACTTGAATTCCACTTCATTCTAGGCTTTGCAGCTGACTATACTAGCGAAAATCATCCTTCACCAACTAACTATACATTAATTTGATGAAACTCATCAAGCTTGATTCTAACATGTGAAGGCTAACTGGTGACAGATATTTCTTCTTGCAAAGGAACATATCCTGGTTAAGGATCAGCTATAACAAGCAGACAATTAATAGGTAATGGGCCACAAAAAAGCATCAACACTAGACCAGCCGCGTAAGCAGCTGAAAGATGCTGTCCTCATTCCCTATCACCGTCCTCTGTTGTTACAATCTCCCAGCACAATATGCTCTACGAGGTTTCATTACTGGTGTCACTATAATAAGAATAGTGGAAGCAAACCAAATTGATCCTCTTTCTATGATACATTGAATCTGAAGTCAATAATATCAAAATTTTCTTATGTGCCTTTGGGCCATAAGCAGAAGTCCACTCCATTTTTAGCGTTTGCGGTTGAATAGAAAAATACCTCATCATCATCTTACATTTAAGGGAGAAAAAGTTGCAAAGTCAAACAACTATATATCAAGGTGATTCAACGCCAACCACCCCAAATACATCAACTATAAATTACGTATCTTTGATAAACAATTCCTGTTGGTTATAAGATATAATTGACAGTCAAACTGGTCCTCCATCTCCTGCCATAGATGACAAAGAAAGTTACATATATTAAGTTCTCTCTCTTTTCCTGGAAGGCTCGAATAACATCATTATGTCTTTAAAGCAACTTTGACTAACAGATAATATTCGTATGGCACTATCAAGTAATCTTTATATAATGGTTTCCACAATCCTTTGCCACAAATACCGGAATATCTTATCAGATAAAGAAATTGGAGCAAAAAGATTAGGTTGGCCTTTGACAAAGACCCAATTAGCTCCACTGAATATTTTTTTCAGTCCATAGAGGCGGCTTAATTATAGTAGACTTGTTGGAAATATTATACAAAAAATCTTTACCAAGTCAACTGTCTGAATTTTCATTTTTACCATAAGAATGGAGCTTGAGTGGTCTTCTATGGAAATACATATATATAAATATATATAGCAGCAACACAAAAGCATATACAATTTCCAAATCGAAACACTTCATTAGCAATGGAACTCTTGAAGCTTTTGATCACCCTTTTCATTCTACAAGCTTTTCTCCCCACCACTACATTGATACAAGCAGCTCCTACAAACTCAAATCTCTTCAGAGAATATATCGGAGCAATGTTCAAGAGTGTCAGATTCACTGATGTTCCTATTAACCCAGATGTTGAACTCCACTTTATTCTCTCTTTTGCCATAGACTATGACACCTCAAGTTCTCCCTCTCCCACCAATGGAAAATTCAACATCTTTTGGGACTCCGCCAATCTCAGTCCCTCCGAAGTTTCTTCCATCAAGAGACGCCATTCGAATGTTAAAGTAGCCTTGAGCCTAGGCGGGGATACGGTGGCAAGTCGTTTTGCTTACTTTAGTCCTTCTTCAGTAGACTCATGGGTATCAAATGCTGTTTCTTCTCTAACACGAATCATCAAGGAGTATAATTTGGATGGAATTGATATTGATTACGAGCACTTTCATGGTGATCCTCATACCTTTTCTGAATGCATTGGACGGCTTATATCTACCCTCAAAAGAAATAAAGTTATCTCATTTGCCTCAATTGCTCCATATGATGATGAAGAAGTTCAAAAACGTTACCTGGCCTTGTGGAAGAGTTATGGTCACCTAATAGATTATGTCAACTTCCAATTTTACGCGTATGATAAAGGGACCACTGTATCTCAGTTCATGAATTACTTCATGACACAGACCTCTAACTATAATGGTGGTAAGGTGTTGGTGAGCTTTTTGAGTGATGGCAGCCGGGGTTTATCACCAGATGATGGCTTCTTCACTGCCTGCAGCAGACTCAAGAGCCAGAAAAAACTTCATGGTATCTTTATTTGGTGTGCAGATGACTCAAAGGCAAACGGCTTTCTCTATGAGAAGCAATCACAAGCGTTACTTGCAAATCCGCATTAGTATCGTCGTTACATGATGAGATGGTGTCCTTATATCTTGGGAACACCACATCATTGTGTCGTATGATACATGCATCAATCAGAGTGGCAAGTTCTCAATTACTCCTTAAATTATTGTGCTCAAAATTTTTACAAAGTCTTGGAAGACTTTTGTATCAACAAGCAATAAATACCTTCTTAGTAATATGGTTGCCTTTCTAAATCAAATTCATTCCCGAATTTTCTCCTAATCACTTACAGAACCTGAAATTTTTTTCATAGCCGATTAATCGGCACCCTGTTCTCCTCAATATGAATCAGAAACTTCAAAGTGCTCATTTTTTAAAAAATTTAATAAATAGGAGTAAAAAATAAATTTTCTTGACTTACCCAGAAAGCTTTTGGGTTTCTTATGATAAGACTTGAGCACAAGACATAAAAGATAGAAAGAAAATTATAAAAACCAATCATTATTTTTAAAAGCAAGTTATGCAAAGAGAGACATCGGATTCTGCAAGTAAAGAAACCAGTTGATCCATAAAATATAAGCCAGTTACTGTCATATCATGTTTCTATCAATCATCTGCTTACTAGCAAGCTCTGATTTTACAGATATTGTAAATGTCATACTATTTTGTTAATTACTTTTGCATAGCTGAAGAAGAACTTTGATACATATTATTTAGATCACTATTATGGCATTATTATGTCTTTTGGACTGACACGCAAGGCCACTATATAGTAATCAACAAGAGATTACTGATAAAGACAAATATTTGGTGAATTGCCCTCATCGCAAATTGGCCCCAGGATTGCCGTCCTTTGCAGGAAGATAAAATCCTTTCCATCAAGTGGACACAGTTCATGAAAGCAAATAATATGACAATATTAGAGTATCAATTGAAAGGTTAAAAAAATACTTTTTTAATTTTGTATGATATCATAATTTTTGAATACTAATATCTCAGCTTCTTGTTATTTGCTGAAGATAAAAGAATTGTCTTATATGAAAACATCAGAATAAGGGTATTCATTAGGTCTTTTATCTCTTACGGGGAATCATCAAATCTATGATGGATTTTCTTATTTTCCTTTTAACTAAGCAGAATATATAAGATTGTTAAATTCAGAATTATGGAGACGGCACGGGACACTCAATTTTTTAATTTTTGAGTTTCCCCATCTTCAAATTTTCTAAACTATATAATAACATCTAATTACACATTCCATTTCACCCGAAGGCTACACCACAAATCTACTCTTCAATTGCAATGGAGCTGATCAAAGTTTTCTTCATTGCCCTTCTCATTCTTCAAGTTCTTTTTCCCTGCAATGCATCAATCCAAGCCCCTAAGAATTCAAACCTCTTCAGAGAATATATAGGAGCTGAATTTAACAATGTCAAATTCAGTGATGTTCCTATTAACTCAAACGTTGAATTCCACTTCATTCTCTCTTTTGCCATAGACTATGACACCTCGAGCTCTCCCTCACCCACCAATGGAAAATTCAACGTCTTCTGGGACTCAGATAATCTCAGCCCTTCACAAGTTTCTTCCATCAAAAGTCAGCATTCAAATGTCAAAGTTGCAGTGAGCCTTGGAGGGGACAGTGTGGCTAATGGCAACGCTTACTTCAACCCTTCCTCAGTGGACTCTTGGGTTTCCAATGCCGTTTCTTCCCTCACAAGCATCATAAAACAATACAACTTGGACGGAATTGACATTGACTATGAACACTTTAATGCTGATCCTGATACTTTTTCTGAATGCATTGGGCGCCTTATAAAAACTCTCAAGAATAATGGGGTAATCTCTTTTGCTTCTATCGCTCCATTCGACGACGACCAAGTTCAGAGCCATTACAAGACCTTGTGGAAAAACTATGGTGACCTCATAGATTATGTGAACTTCCAATTCTATGCGTATGATGAGGGAACCACTGTATCTCAGTTCATGAATTACTTCAAGACTCAGAGCTCAAATTATGATGGTGGTAAGGTCCTAGTAAGCTTTATTAGTGATGGAAGTGGGGGTCTCTCGCCAAATGATGGGTTCTTTACAGCCTGCAGTAAACTGAAGAGTCAGAATGAACTTCATGGTATCTTTGTTTGGTCTGCAGATGACTCTAAAGCAAATGGTTTCCCCTATGAGAAGCGATCACAAGCACTTTTGGCAATTCCCCATTAGAATTATTATTTACACTAAACTTGTTCTGCTATTATATACAAATCAGGGGTGTGTCTTTATGTACTGTTTGTAATATCTACTATATAAATATACGTATTGAATTAAAGATATTGCCTGTTTTGTACAAGATTCTACAAATTCATCTTCACACAGGTAAAACTAAAAGCCTTCGAAGTTCCAAAATTTAGGGCGGGGCCTTGCACAGTAAAAAAAAAAAACCCATTGGAACAAACAAAAGATAAGAAGTTCCAAGATCAAAACGTATTTCTTATGTATAAAGATAAAAAGAAAGTAAACAAATTAAATCAATTCAACTGATTTACCCGGAAACAAGTCCAAGTCTCTTCAGGCTGGATCCTGTGAGGCGCAGCATCGCAAACTTATTGTGCTCTGTACTGGCTTTTCTCAATGGACTACTTAAAGCGAGTGTATTGGGCTTGAGGCTAAAGTCTCAACTTAGAAAGACCCTACTTTAACGCTCAGATTGGAATATTGGGCCTCCTTCCATATCCATTGGATGGGCAACATAGAAAAGATGGCAGGTCTTTTGGATCACTATTACTAAACCCACCACAGTTACCATTTTTTCTTTTTCTTTTTTTTTTATGTGAAAGCCACATGTCTGCCCATAGCCGAAGTTATGAGACTAATCTCGATCAAGGCTGATGAATTTTTCCAATTTGTCATATGAAAAAATTCATCAAAAACCAATTATCAATTTTCACGTTAGATTTATGAAAAAAAATTTATAAGATTCGTTTGTCAACGTAGCATTGTCTTACTTCTAAAGAAGTTTTTTTTCTATTGTTATTTTAGGTAGTAACAAAAAGATGACCCTAATATTTCCTAATAGCCTTCTTAGAAGCATCAAATATTTGATATTCAAAGTGAGTGTCTCTAATTCCAGCTTAATCTTATGGATTATAGAAGCATGTCCAGAGAAAAGAAATGAGAAGTTCATAGAGAACCCTATATTGCCACTTTGGACTATGGTATTGTATGGTTGGGATTTGGGATGTTGAATTAATGTACGTTTTTCTTATAGTGCAGTCCACAGAGGATTATGTTACTCGATGGTGGTTGATAGTAATGGAGAAAAGTTTGCCTGTGAATCATAAAAAGATTGATTTCCAAAATTAACGCAAATGCCTCAATGTCTGTCACATCATGGACGTGCAGCGAACCGAAGCTGCAAGTCTTCTTTTTGGCCCCTGCAAGTCTTCTCTCTGGCCCCTGCAACTCCAAGTGCATGTGATAGCAGGGTTTTACATTTGAGCATGTATAACGTGACTTAGAGGGTGTTTGGTTGGGGGTGACTTAGAGGGTGTTTGGTTGGGGGTGACTTAGGATTATTGGGGTTATATCATCTTATATTACTTGATCATCATGTTTAGTTGTCAAGTAATATAAAGCTCCGGTAATCTTCCAGTACTAATAATAGTTACTGTTGGTAACATTGGAAGTTTTTCTGATAACCTCTATTTTCTTAGGTATTATAAGATTACTAAGGTAATCTTACTTTTGTTACAATTTTATCTTTTATTAATAAAATTTTAGAATAATAATACCCTTATTTTTAAATTAATTTACATAAATCTAACTTTTATTATTTCACCCCAATTAATTAACTTTTTAGACAAAATTACCCTTGAATTTAAAATAAATTGTAGTCCACCCAAGCCACCACCTGCCGCCAACCGAACCACCACCGGCTGCCGTAGGAAGTGGCTGGAAGTCGCTTGGAGTCACCGTGAGTAGTTGAGAGACACCAAGAGGCTCCAATATGGTCGTTTATGGCCATATTGATGGTAAAAAATGGTCATATCTGAGTATATGGCCATTCTCGACCACATCCATGACTGTTAACGGCCATATCTCATCCAGATCTACTCCGATATGGCCATTTTTTGCCATTAATATGGCCAAAAACAGCCATATCGGAGCCTTTTAGTGACAGTAGACTACTCACAGTGACTCCATACGACTTTCGGTGACTTTCGACGACGGATGGCGGTGGCTTGGGGTGGTGGGGGTGATTTTGTTATAAATTAAAGTTTTATATAAACAGGGTTGTTTTAGCTAAATCTGAAATATTGGGAGGTTAAAAAAATTATTCAAAAATTAATAACAAAAATAATATTATATTAATATTAAAAAAAGAGGACAATTTAGTAGTTTAAATAACATACTCACCAACTTATTTCTCCCAACCAAACATATTAATATAGCATACCCACCAATTAACCAAACACATTTTCCTAAAGATTCTCAGTAATTTTCAAGGTAATCTAAACTTTTCAATAATCCAACATTCTCTGAACCAAATCCATCATAAAAAATTTCTATGGTGATCCATGCATGATTTGAAAATTGAACCTAACCAACTAATAATAAAATGATGGAAGTTGACCCGGACGAAAGGTTGAGGAACTGAAATGTTGAGTTCGTAGAATTAGAGACCCATTGATAATCATCATGATCAGTTAGCTTTACATGAAAATACCAGCCATGAAAGTGACTGTAATGCTTATTAATATTCCTTATCTTTAAAGGAGATTGCCACTCTTAATTTATGAATAACAAGTTCAAAACGTTACCTGGCCTTGTGGAAGAGTTATGGTCACCTAATAGATTATGTCAACTTCCAATTTTACGCGTATGATAAGGGACCACTGTATCATTCATGAATTACTTCATGACACAGACCTCTAACATAATGGTGGTAAGGTGTTGGTGAGCTTTTTGAGTGATGGCAGCCGGGGTTTATCACGATGATGGCTTCTTCACTGCCTGCAGCAGACTCAAGAGCCAAAAAAACTTCATGGTATCTTTATTTGGTGTGCAGATGACTCCAGGCAACGGCTTTCTCTATGGAAGCAATCACACATTACTTGCAAATCCGCATTAGTATCGTCGTTACATGATGAGATGGGTCTCGGCCTTGTGTCTATATACATGCATCAATCAGAGTGGCAAGTTCTCAATTACTCCTTAAATTATTGTGCTCAATTTTTACAAGTCTTGGAAGACTTTTGTATCAACAAGCAGTAAGTACCTTCTTAGTAATATGGTTGCCTTTCTAAATCAAATTCATTCCCGAATTTTCTCCTAATCACTTACAGAACCTGAAATTTTTTTAATAGCCGATTAATCGGCACCCTGTTCTCCTCAATATGAATCAGAAACTTCAAAGTGCTCTTTTTTGTACATTTATTAGTTGGGAGTAAAAAATAAATTTTTTGACTTACCCAGAAAGCTTTTGGGTTTCTTATGATAGACTTGAGCACAGACATAAAGATAGAAAGAAATTATAAAAAACAATCATTATTATAAAAGCAGTTATGCAAAGAGAGACATCGGATTCTGCAAGTAAAGAAACCAGTTGATCCATAAAATATAAGCCAGTTACTGTCATATCATGTTTCTATCAATCATCTGCTTACTAGCAAGCTCTGATTTTACAGATATTGTAATGTCATACTATTTTGTTAATACTTTTGCATAGCTGAAGAGAACTTTGATATATTTATTAGATCACTATATGGCATTATTATGTCTTTTGGACTGACACGCAAGGCCACTATATAGTAATCAACAAGGATTTACTGATAAAGACAAATTTTGGTGAATTGCCCTTCCGCAAATTGGCCCCAGGATTGCCGTCCTTTGCAGGAAGATAAAATCCTTTCCATCAAGTGGACACAGTTCATGAAAGCAAATAATATGACAATATTAGAGTATCAATTGAAAGTTAAAAAATACTTTTTTATTTTGTATGATATCATAATTTTGAATACTAATATCTCAGCTTCTTGTTTTTGCTGAAGATAAAGAATTGTCTTATATGAAAACATCAGAATAAGGGTATTCATTAGGTCTTTTATCTCTTACGGGGAATCATCAAATCTATGATGGATTTTCTTATTTTCCTTTTATACTAAGCAGAATATATAGATTGTTAAATTCAGATTATGGAGACGCACGGCACACTCAATTTTTTAATTTTTGAGTTTCCCCATCTTCAAATTTTTAAAACTATAATAACATCTAATTACACATTCCATTTCACCCAAAGCTACACCACAAATCTACTCTTCAATTGCAATGGAGCTGATCAAAGTTTTCTTCATTGCCCTCTCATTCTTCGTTCTTTTTCCCTGCAATGCATCAATCCAAGCCCCTAAGATTCAAACCTCTTCAGAGAATATATAGGAGCTGAATTTAACAATGTCAAATTCAGTGATGTTCCTATTAACTCAAACGTTGAATTCCACTTCATTCTCTCTTTTGCCATAGACTATGACACCTCGAGCTCTCCCTCACCCACCAATGGAAAATTCAACGTCTTCTGGGACTCAGAAATCTCAGCCCTTCACAAGTTCTCCATCAAAAGTCAGCATTCAAATGTCAAAGTTGCAGTGAGCCTTGGAGGGGACAGTGTGGCTAATGGCAACGCTTACTTCACCCTTCCTCAGTGGACTCTTGGGTTTCCATGCGTTTCTTCCCTCACAAGCATCATAACAATACAACTTGGACGGAATTGACATTGACTTGAACACTTTAATGCTGATCCTGATACTTTTTCTGAATGCATTGGGCCCTTACAAAACTCTCAAGAATAATGGGGTAATCTCTTTTGTTCTATCGCTCCATTCGACGACGACCAAGTTCAGAGCCATTACAACCTTGTGGAAAAACTATGGTGACCTCATAGATTATGTGAACTTCCAATTCTTGCTATGATGAGGGAACCACTGTATCTCAGTTCATGAATTACTTCAAGACTCAGAGCTCAAATTATTAGGTGGTAAGGTCCTAGTAAGCTTATTAGTGATGGAAGTGGGGGTCTCTCGCCAAATGATGGGTTACAGCCTGCAGTAAACTGAAGAGTCAGAATGAACTTCATGGTATCTTTGTTTGGTCTGCAGATGACTCTAAAGCAAATGTTTCCCCTATGAGAAGCGATCACAAGCACTTTTGGCAATTCCCCATTAGAATTATTATTTACACTAAACTTGTTCTGCTATTATATACAAATCAGGGGTGTGTCTTTATGTACTGTTTGTAGATAACGTGCGGGTAAGCAGGTAGCTGTTTGTCTGGGAACAACAAAGGGAATCATCAATTTACTTCTTTCAGTCTTTGTTTGTTGAATGGTAGGTCAATTCTGGAATTTCTGTTGCATGTGCAGTAGCATCTGTTAGACGAACTAGGTATAAATCTACTTGTCATATATGTATATATATATATATATATATATAGAATGAATCACACTGATTTTTAAAGCAAAATGCTCCTATATACCACTGACTGCAACATGAAAGCTTCTTGCCTTTCAGGTTGAGTAGCAGTTTCTTTATCCAGCTCCAAAACTAGACAAGAGGTTTTTGAGTATATTTATTTAGGCATGTTTCTTGGAACATCAGAAACAAAAGATTATATTGTTCTAAGTAATGAACAATGAGCATTGATAATTTAACCATGCATTCATCTATAATAAACGATGTTCTGAAGATTAGATAGCCAGAGGAAGCTGAATTGGATTTCATTTGGCGGCTACAAATTCATAAAATAGAATTTTGTAACACTCATTTGGCCACAATCTTCATTCCCTGTTTTTGGAAGAATGATATACAGGAAGTTGCATCTTAGGGATGTACCAAAGGTGATAGTCACAGTTAACAAAAATAACTTATTCAAACCAAATAATTATTACTTGCTTATCTTCAATGATTTAAATCATTTAGTTTTAGCTGTTTCATACTTTCACTGCAGCTGCCAGTTCATAACTTATGTGGGAGCACATTGGTACTGAACATGACTTAATCATGTTCTA